>NW_022632043.1:0-6252 GCF_010015895.1 Lontra canadensis | reverse complement strand
GGGGAGCTGCAGGCAGAGGGAGAAGCAGACTCCCCACTGAAGAGGGATCCTGATGTGGGGCTTGATCCCAAAACCCTGGGATCACCACCTGAGCTGAAGGCAGCCACTTAACCAACAGAGCCACCCAGGTACCCCTTCTGCTCATTTCTTCACTGGATTACTTGTTTTTTGGGTGTTGAATTTCAGAAATTCCTTATAGATCTTAGATACCAGCCTTTTATCTGTAATGTCATCTGTAAATACCTTCTCCCATTCTGTGGGTTGCCTCTTAGTTTTGTTGGCTATTTCATCTTCTGTGCAAAAGCATTTTATCTTGGTAAAATCCCAAAAGTTCATTTTTGCTTTTGTTTCTCTTGCCCTTGGAGACATGTCCTGAAAGAAGAATAGAGACCAGTGTTGAACTGTACTGCCTAGTTTCTCCTCTAGGATTTTGATAGATTCCTGTTTCACATTTAGGTTTTTCGCCAATTTTGAGTCTATTTCTGTGTATGGAGCAAGAGAATGGTCCAGTTTCATTCTTCTGCATATGGCTGTCCAGTTTTCCCAGCACCATTTATTGAAGAGACTGTCTTTTTTCCATTAGCTAGTCTTTCCTGCTTTGTCAAAGATTAGTTGATCATAGAATTGAGGGTCTATTTCTGGGGTCTCTATTCTGTTCCACTGATCTATATGTCTGTTTTTGTGCCAATACCATGCTGTCTTGATAAGCATAAACTTTGTAATATAGCTTGAAGTGAGGCATTGTGATGCCCCCAGCTTTGGTTTTCTTTTTAATATTCCCCTGGCGATTGGGGGTCTCTTCTGGTTCCATAAAAATTTCAGGATTGTTTATTACAGCTCTGTGAAAAATGTTGATGGTACTTTGATAGGGATTGCATTGAAAGTGTAGATTGCTCTGGGCAGCATAGATCTTTTCCTAATGTTTATTCTGCCAATCCATGAGCATGGAATGTTTTTCCATCTCTTTGTGTCTTCTTCAATTTCTTTCATAAGTGTTCTATAGGTTCTAGAGTATAGATCCTTTACTTTTTTAGTTAGGGTTATTCCTAGGTATCTGATGGTTTTTGGTGTTATTGTAAATGTATTTAATTTCTTAATTTCTTTTTCTTAAGTTGCATTCTTAGTGTATAGAAATACAGCTGATTTCAGTGCATTGATTTTGTATGCTGGCATGTTGCTGAACTGCTATATGAGTTCTAGTAATTTGGGAGTGGAGTCTTTTGGGGTTTCCACATAAAGTATCATGTCATCTGCAAAGAGAAAGAGTTTGACTTCTTCTTTGCCAAATGGAATGCTTTTATTTCTTTTTGTTGTCTGATTGCTGAGTCTAGGACTTCTAGGACTATGTTGAACAAATGTGGTGAGAGTGGGCATCCCTGTCATGTTCCTGACCTTAGGGGAAAAGCTCTGTTTTTCCCCATTGAGAATGATATTTGCTGTGGATTTTTCATAGATGTCTTTTCTGATATTGAGGTATATTCCCTCTATCTTTATACTTTGAAGAGCTTTAATCAGGGAGGGATGTTGTATTTTGTCAAATGCTTTTTCTGCATCAATTGAGAGAATTATAGGGTTCTTACCTCTTCTTTTGTTAATGTGATCTATCACGTTGATTGATTTGTGAATGTTGAATCACCCTTGCATCCCAGGAATAAATCCCACCTGGTCGTGGTGAATAATCCTTTTAATGTACTGTTGGATCCTATTGGCTGGGATCTTGTTGAGTATTTTGTTCATCAGGGTTATTGGTCTGTAATTCTCCTTTATGATGAGATCTCTGTCTGGTTTTGGGATCAGGGTAATACTGGCCTCATATAACAAGTTTGGAAGTTTTCCTTCTATTTCTATCTTTTGAAACAACTTCAGTAGACTAGGTATTATTTCTTCTTTAAATGTTTGGTAGAATTCCCCTGGGAAGCTGTCTGCCCCTGGACTCTTGTTTTTTGGGAGGTTTTGATTATTGCTTCAATTTCTCTGCTGGTTATTGGTCTGTTCAGATTGTCTATTTCTTCCTGTTTCAGTCTTGGCAGTTTATAAGTTTTTAGGAAAGCATCCATTTCTTCCAGTTTGCCTGGTTTGTTGGCATATAGCTGCCAGTAATAATGTCTAACAGTTGTCTCTATTTCCTTGGTATTAGTCATGATATCTCCCCTTCCATTCATGATTTTATTAATTTGGATTCTTTCTCTTTTCTTTTGGATAAGGCTGGCCAGAGGTTTATCAATCTTATTAATTCTCTCAAAGAACTAGCTTCTAGTTTCGTTCAGCTGTTCTACTATTCTTCTAGTTTCTATTTCATTGATTTCTGCTCTAATCTTTATTTTCTCCTGCTTGGTTTAGGCTTTGTTTGATGTTCTTTCTCCAGGTCCTTTAGTGTAAAGTTAGCTTGTGCATTTGGGATTTTTCTAATTTTTTGAGAGAGGTTTGGATGGCTATGTACTTCCCTCTTAAGACAACCTTTGCAGTACCCCACACGTTTTTGAACTGATGTGTTTTCATTTTCATTGGTTTGCATGATTGTTTAAGTTCTACTTTAATTTCCTGGTTGATCTATTAATTCTTTAGCAGGATGCTCGTCAACCTCCAAGTTTTTGAGTTCCTTCCAAATTTCTTGGGGTGAGTTCCCATTTTAAGCATTGTAGTCTGAAAATATTCAGGGAATAATCTCAGTCTTTTGGTGTTGGTTGAGACCTGATTTGTGACCCAGTATGTGGTCTGTTCTGGAGAAAGTTCCATGTGCACTCAAGAAGAATGAGTATTATGTTGTTTTAGGATGGAATGTTCTGTATATATCTATGAAGTCACATATTCTTTCAATTTCTGCTGGTCCTGGAAGTCCTTTATCTCCCCATCTGTTCTGAATGACAGCCTTGCTGGATAAAGTATTTTTGGCTGCATGTTCTTTTCATTTAGTAC
The DNA here is from genome assembly GCF_010015895.1 of Lontra canadensis. Taxonomy (NCBI): domain Eukaryota; kingdom Metazoa; phylum Chordata; class Mammalia; order Carnivora; family Mustelidae; genus Lontra; species Lontra canadensis. The sequence continues at coordinate 3,336 of NW_022632043.1, read as the reverse complement.
ACTGAATTTATCTTGCTAGCCCTTTCTGGCTTGCCAGGTTTCTGTGAATAGGTCTGATATTATTCTTATGTTCCTCCTTCTATATGTAAGGAAACTCCACTCCCTGGCTACTCTTAGGATGTTTCTATGTTAGAGTGTTGATCTATTTTTATTGATTTTGGGAGGGGTTCTCTCTGCCTCTTGGATATGAATTCTTGTTTCCATCCCCAGATTAGGGAAGTTCTCAGCTATGACTTGCTGAAATATATCTTCTAGCCCTCTCTCTCACTCTCTCCACCCCTTGGGGATCCCAGTAATTCTGACATTGGAATGTTTCATGACATCATTAATCTCTCCAAGCCTTTTTTCATGGACTACTAGTTGCATATCTTTGTTTTCCTCAGCTTCCTTCCTTTCAATCAGCTTATCTTTGAGATCACTAATTTGTTCTTCTGCCTCATTTACCCTGGTTGTTAGAGTATTCAATTTAGACTGCATCTCATTCATAACATTTTAAAATTTGGCCTGATTGGATCTCATTTCTGCCCTTAGAGAGTCTATATTATCACTAATGTTTTTTTCAAGCCTAGTTATTGAATTTATGATTGCTATCCTGAATTCTGTATCTGACATTTTACTTATATCCATATTGATTAGCTCTGTGGCAGAGAACACTATTTTACTTTTTATTGTATGTGAGTTCCTCCTTCTTGGCATTTTTTCCAGATAATGATGGGTGGGCAAATGAACAGAGTCCAAAATGTCAACTAGGACCCAGGCAATGCACTCTGGCAAGATCCAGAGTGGTAGGAAGCCACTACAGAAAAACAGAGCCAAATGAAACGTAAGAATAAAATTTAAAAATTAAGAAAAAAGGGAGATGTGAAGAGGGACTGTAATCCCACAGTGTGGACAAGGCAGGTCATTCTACTTGTTCCTGGCAAATATTGGGGCCTGCCATGCATACAAGGTGCCTATCCTACAGGAAACATCAACTTTCTTTAGCACAGCATATGTCACAATCTCCATAACCCAACTTCTGCCCACCTGTCTAGCCTTGTTTCCTATCACTCACATCACCTGTTCTCTTCATATCAATCATACCTAGCCACTGACAGTTCCAGGAACATACCATACACATTCCAACCACTGAAACTTCATTCTTACTTGTTGTTACTTGGTGAGAGTCTGTCCGGCCTTTACATCCCAGGTCAGTTCAGACCATTAAGAAGCCTCTAGATTCCAGCTCCTGGTGATCCCTCCCTCCTAATCCCTTCATACCACACTTTTGTACTTAGCATGCCCTACTTTATATGGTTATATTTTTTTCTCATTTTCATTCATTTGTTCAAGCATTCACTTATGTGAATAAGTACAAATACACAACATTTGTAGAATGTCTACTGTGTGTAAATGCTGTGGTAAGCAACAGTGATATAAGGATGAAAAGCCAGTGTCCAAGCACTCAAAGGGATCAAGTTTTCTAGAACAGTTGCTTCTAATCTGAGGACTTCAAGAAGTTTGTGAACCCACTGAAATTGTTTGGATACATCTTGTTCTGTTTCCATTTTTAGACAGCAGGCCAATAGTTTTTATCAAATTATCACAGAATTGTATGGCCTTTGGTTTAGTGGCTAAAATATAAACAGCACACATATGCACATAACTACCAAAAATACCATTAAAACTAGTTAGAACTTATTTACCAACTACAACTACTGGACTCAAAGTAATTTATATTAAAGTAGCAATAGACTGGCAAAATTTCATATTTTAGTGTCCACATGGTATAATCCATATCAGAGGAGTCAGCATTATCCAAAACAAATATATTATTCAATTGTCTTATTCAAAGACAGACATTTCCATAGATACCTACTCTATAAATTCTCCTACATTGATTTCTAAGTAAACATAACACATGAGTTCATATCCATAGTCCTAGTGGTGAATGGGTGTGAGAGGTCATAGGGAGAGAGAGTTTGCTATGCTATCTTTGCTGTTTGTTCTGTATTGAGAAATTTTCTATACCATCTGCTTCTGTGAACTTTCTGCACTTTATAATTCTTTTAAGATTTTTTTTAAGCTCAGAACCCTGAGATCAAGACCTGAAGTGAGACCAAGAGTCAGATGCTTAACTGACTGAGCCACCCAAATGCCCCTGCATTTTATAATTCTTGAATCCTTCTCCTTAATTCTTGAAGAATCCTGGTTTTACCAGCTAGTAGAATATCCTGGCCAAACTTTGGACTGAACTCAAACTTGTCTGTGCCCCCATGTGCAGTAAGCCAATGTGTGGACACTGGTTTGAAAGCAAAGAAAGTTTTTCTTATTATCAGAAGGGTGGCCCAAGAAGAAGGCAGGGTATCATTCCCAAAGTTCCTTTGCCTGTTGAGACTAGGAACAGCTTGGGGAAGTTTGGGGAAGGAGGTGAACACAAGAGAGGAAGGGGAGGGCCTTTTTGAAACCTTGAGGAAACTGAGGGGAACTTGAAACAGTCTGGAGGTAGCATTCTGCTTAGAAAATGAGGTGGCATTTGGGACTGGATGCATCAGGTCGTTTTAAGACAAAAGTTATCATCTGTTTCCCATCAGATTTTTACCATCAATGTACAAACAAGGGGTAGAGTCAAAAGGGCAAAGATAATGATTAATCATGCACAGGGTTTAAGAAGTGCATGAAATGTAATTTAAACAGGGATCAAAACAGAATGTGAAGATAAGTCCATAATATAATGAGTTTACGTATAGTGCTGCTTTATGTTTTCAAAACAAGTCCAGGAACCAAGTGCCTGGCCTTATCATCAAAATGCAAAATTAAACAATAAAGATTCAACTGAGCAAATTACAAGTCTAATTTGCTTTATTCAGTGATTCATGAATGGGGCAGCATCCCACCTAACAGGCAGAAAGGAGCTCAGAGGAGATATACAAAAAGGAAGCCTTTTATAGGCAGGGCTGTGGGGCAAGGAAATTTTAGCAAAATAAAAGAAAGGATTCTTTGAGACAAGGTCACTTTTCTTTAGGGAGAAGAACAGGGGATGCTTATCACGCCACTGAGCTCCTCTTCCTTTGGGGAATGGAAAGAGCCCATGTGGCAGATTATCTCCTTGGTACAGACCAGAAATTTCCTGACTGACCACCAGTTGAGATGACATTTCTGGGGGAGGTTGAAAGCATAGTTTGGTCGGTATGAAGCCCCAGCCTTGTGACTTGTCCTAGCAAAAAACTCTCTCTTGAGCTTGTGGTGCTCTTTGTCACATTCCTACATTTCCATTCCAGACACAGGAAGACACGTTCTTATTTCCCCCAGTAGTCTTATTGTAGGAAAGCTGTAAGTCCAAGGATAGAAGTCAAT
>NW_022632042.1:6352-18903 GCF_010015895.1 Lontra canadensis | reverse complement strand
AGTAGTCTTATTGTAGGAAAGCTGTAAGTCCAAGGATAGAAGTCAATTTGGTTACTGAAGGAATTCTAGCCCATTTAGAAGGAAGGAGGGAAAGCCACTGTGTGAATGTGTATTTAGTAAGAGCCATGCTGCCTCAAGGAGCTGCAGTAACGAGCAGAGCACGGGGACAGCAGATCTGAAGGTGGTTTTTTTTGTTTTGTTTTGTTCTTTTAATTTATTTATTTTTATTTTAGAGAGAGAGCAGAGCAAGAGGGGCAGAGGGAGAGGGAGAGAGAATTCCAAGCAGACTCCCCACTGAGCACTCGATCTCACAACCCTGAGACCGGGGACTTGGCTGAAAGGAAGAGTTCGTTGGTGGCTTCACCGACTGTGCCACCCAGGACCCTAGATCTGAAATTTTCGAATTGAATTTACCCTTCAAGTATACTTTTGTATAATCATAATGTAACTTAATAATTATAATAGAATGCGGTGGGTGCTGGACAAAAGAAGGCTGAAACATAGTTCTGTGCCTTAGAGGGGAAAGCTCAGAGGAGAGGATATCTGAGCACAGCCTTGAAAGATGGTTAAGTAACCAAACAGATGAGGTTAAAAAGAGTATTCTGGGCAAAGAAACAACACCCGTAAAACTGTGAAGTTTAAACTTTATTTTTTTCTAAAAGTAAAACATGCGGCTATCATGAAAGATTAAATATAAACTCAGGTTATTGAATAAACTCATAAATAAACCCTATTTATTCAGCTAGTGAATTAATAATGAGGAAAACTGTAACATGGTAAAAACAGTTCAAATGTGATCTTGGCTTATAGAAAATTATATTCTTTAAAAAATTTTTAAATTAACATACAATATATTATTTGCTTCAGGGACACAGGTCTGTGAATCATCAGGCTTACACATTTCACAGCACTCACCATAGCACATACCCTCCCCAGTGTCCATAACCCAGCCATCCTATCCTGCCCCCCATCACCCCCAGAAACCCTGTTTGTTTCCTGAGATTAAGAGTTACACATCAACAGAAAATTATATTCTCTGCTGGACAAAATTCATGTGCAGTGTGGTGAACAGGAAATATCTGGGCACTTATCAGTTTGGACAATTTCATTTGTATCTTGCAAGTCAAGCCAAGGTATACACCTCTGTAGTGTCAGCTCATCCCCGGGAGAAATGCTGAACAACCCCTGACACCCCAGTGAAAGGACACCCTATGATCTCTTTGGTCCACTTCCAATTTGTGGATAGTTTTCCCCTCAGCAGATATGGGAAACTTACAACTTATATAGAAAAACATATAGAGTTCCTTATGATGGGCGTGAAAAGAAGGGAATCATAAGATAGTCTGACCTAGCAACTGGACAAAAAGCAAAAGACATTACATGTCCGAACTGATGTGTGGGCTAAGGGTTGGAGGCCATTTTGACAACCAGGTAGCTCTGCAGAAATAAAACTATACCTCGCAAAATAAAACTAAACCTCACAAACCTTACAAAACTAAACGTGGAGCTCATCAGGTAGCATCAGTCTCTGACTCACTATTCTGACCCTTACCTTGTCAGGTGCCTGACACAGAAAGACCTCAGAAACCAGGGAAGAGGGAGTGTTCTAAGAGGTCTGAATATGGCTGATAATTTTGTTTGGGTAAAGATACTAATCTTCTGTTATTTCAGTGACAAGAATTTTGCACTATTCTTTTTCCATTCAGCAGCATATAAAAGTCTAGAGAAGGAAAGACCAAAAAGCCGGCCTTTGACTAATCCCCTTCCAGCCAGGCAGCAGTGTGCAGAAGACACAGACATATTTCAACAGAGACCCCACCATGGACACATCAAATGCCTTGAATTTGCTTTAAGGATTGTAGGGCTGTAACAAGGACTGAGCCAACCACCAGGGTCCATTCCCATCACAGGGAGCTTCTGACAGAGTTCAGGACATGCTGCTCCAGAACCTGGAAACTTGGCAAATTCAATCTTTTAAGCTGAAGAAATTTGAGAAAGGACAGAGGTACGAAGGTACTTACTGACCTTGGGCTGAAGCAGATCATAAAACCCTCCTGGAAGAGGGTTTAGCTCATACACTTTATTCTATCACATCTTTCCACCACTTTCCACCTTTCATCAAACCTAGCATACAGGGGCGCCTGGGTGGCTCAGTGGATTAAAGCCTCTGCCTTTGGCTCAGGTCATGATCCCAGGGTCCTGGGATTGAGCCCCACATTGGGATCTCTGCTCAGCAGGGAGCCTGCTTCCTTCCCCTCTCTCTCTCTCTGCCTGCTTCTCTGCCTATTTGTGATCTCTGTCAAATAAATAAATAAATAAAATCTTAAAAAAAAAAAACAAACCTAGCGTACAGACACAGGTTTGACCACTTCTTTGGGGGCTTCATTACCTTAGGAAGTTTCCCCTGTTACTTAAACCTATGTGAAATAAATGTGCATGCTTTTCTCTTGTTAATTTGTTCTTTTGTTATGGGGGCCCAGCTGAGAACTTAGAAGGGTAGAAGGAATGGATATTTTTCCTCCCCTACACTTGTAAGTGTGGTGATAAAGAGAGATAGGGAGGAGAGGTAGACTCTCCAAGTTGTGTCCTCTGCAATCTGTCTTGCACTTTACTTGGGGTAGCAAGACAGTCATTCACCTGCCTGAATTAAGACAAGTGGAAACTTTATTTTAGGAATCAGGCAGAAGGCCAGTCTTGAGAACTTGAGCACTGGGTGAAAAATCAGTCAGCTAAGAAAAATGGTTCTCCACTAGGAATGGGTATGAGATTCACCATGGAGCTCATCAAACACAGACATGCAAAGAGTCTGTTTCAGGAGACCTGGAATCTAGTCTTTCTTTCTTTCTTTTTTTTTTTTTTTTTAAGATTTTTAAATTTTTATTTCTTTGACAGAGAGAGAGAGATCACAAGTAGGCAGAGAGAGGGAAGTAGGCTCCCTGCTGAGCAGAGAGCCAGATTTGGGGCTCAATCCCAAGACCCCAGATCATGACTTGAGCTGAAGGCAGAGGCTTAATCCCCTGAGCACCCAGGCGCCCTGAATTTAGACTTTCTTAAAAGTCTCTTAGGCACTTCTGATGAGAGGGGCCAGGGTTGGGAACTCCTGCCCAGGCACAGGGGTAATCTGATACTGTTTTCCTCTTCTAGTAGGCTCAGGGTGCTATCAAGTTGTGGGACTGCAGAGGGAAGTGGGGTGTGTGTGGCTGTAGAAAAGGGTGGATGAGGGCTAAGCAAAGAGACAGTTTGTTTTGTTTTTTGTTTTGTTTTGTTTTAATTAAGTAAGCTTAATTCTTCAGAACAGTTTTAGGTTTGCAGAAAAATTGGGTAGAAAGTATAGAAAATTCTCATACGTTTCTCCTTTCCCCTCTCTCCTATCCACGCACCTACAGTTTTCCTGTTGATAACTTCTTGCTTTAGTTTGGTCCTTTTCCTATAATTGATGAGCCAATATTGATTATGATTAACTAAAGTCCACAATTTAATTAGGATCAATTCTTTGCATTATATAGTTCTAGGTCTATTTGCATTATATAGTTCCTCAGGTCTCTTATGGTTTCTGGCTGGGTCTGAAAATTGAACTGACAGAAATGAATAGGAGAAAAGCATACAAATTTGATACATTTTTACATGTTCATTCTCTTCACAAGAGAATGAAGACCTGAAGAAGTGCCAGAGTAGGAAACATTTGTACCTTTTAGACAAAGAACACGTACATTTGTGAAGAATTGACAAGATAAAGGGGTTTGGTCTATGGGCAGTAAATGGTGAAGAAGTAACTAGAAAGAAAAGAATTCGTTTAACAAGGTTTGTTTGCAGATTCCTCTGGTACCACCTCTGACTGGTAAGAGTTTGTCTCCAGGAAAAAAAATTATTTCCTGCCTAATTAGGCAAAAAAGGGACAAACTTTTCTGCATTTACTGATTCTTACTGTCTTCAGTGCAAAATAATTTTTATGTTGAAGAGCCAAAGTTTGGAATGACATAGTCTGCTTTCCTTCAGCATGGACAAGGACTATTTCCTCATTTTTTTTACATTTTCTTAAACTTCTATCATCAGTTTTGCAGTGTTCTCCATATTGATCTTGTTCATTTTCTATTAGTTTTGTATCCACATATCTCATTTCTCTTTGTTCTAATGTAATTTTTTTTTCAAATTTCAATTGTTCATTGCTGGTATCTAAGAAAGCAATTGATTTTTGTATATTAACCTTGTATCTTGTGATTTTGCTCTAGAAAGACATCACTTTTATCCTGTAGATAATTGAAGGCATTAAAAGCAAGAGTATTCCACTATTCTATTTATGCTTAGGGAGTATTAATCTGGAAGAGACAGGTAGAAGAGATTGGAAGGAAAAGAGGCTAGAGGCAGGGAGTCCCTATAGGAGGCTTTTCTGTGAGCCCTCCAGGAGACAGGGATTTACAGCACCAAAGGAAAAGTAAGAACAGGTTCACGAGGCAAATACCCTAAATTGGCCAGTCTCTTTCTTACCAAACTCCAACCTGTCCATGTACCCAATGTGCAATAAGCCAAATTCTGAGGCACTGGATTTAAAACAAAGAAAGCTTTAGAGTCAAGGAGAAAGCAGGGGATCCTTCCCAAAGCTGCCTTGCTTTGTTGTTTATATACATGAAAGGAAGGTAAGGGGTTTCTTGAAACTTGTTGGAGTGTCCTTGAAACAATCTGGAGGTAAGCCTTCTTGTGGACAATGAGGTCCTATTTGGGACCAGGGATCAGATACATCAAAACAGATGTTAATGTCTGGTCCCCCGTACCTTTCTGCAATCAGTGGATAAATACGGAGTAGGAGTAAAAAGGTAAAGTTGATGTTGGTGCATGAGGTTAAGAGGTAAGGAAAGCAGGAGCACCTAGATGGCTCAGTCAGTTGAGCCTCTGACTCTTGGTTTCAACTCAGGTCCTGATTTCATGGGTGGTAGAACAGAGCCCTAATCAAGCTACAGTCTCCCTGGGAAGTCTACCTGGGGATTCTCTGCCTTTGCCCCTCCATCCACTTGTACTCTATCTCTCTCTCTCTTTTTCTCTCTCAAATAAAGAAATTATTCAAAGAAAAATAGAGGTACATAAAACATAGTTAAGGAAGGAACAAAACAATGTAGAGCTAAGATAATAATGCAAATAATACAACTATAGTTTTGTTTATGCTTTCAAAATGGGACCAGGAACCAAGCACCCAGCTTCGCCTTCACACAGAGGTCCTGATGGAGTTTTGGAATATAGGTAAGCTTTGGTGGGGTGAGGTCAAGAGCCGACAGCCAAGAAAGAATTCTTGAGATGTCTTCGGTGCAAAATGGTGGTTTTATTAAAGCATGGGGACAGGACGGGTGCACAGAAGGAGCTGCTGCACCAGGGTTGTGAGGGGTGACTGACTATATACCTGGGAGCTGTGGGAGGTAAGGAAAAGGAAAGTTTCCAAAGAATTTTCATATGTTAAGGAAGACTCACAGGATACTGGAGACCCTGCCCTTGTCAAGTCAAGGTTGTTGTTCCCTCTAGTAGGGTATCAACATTAAGACTGTTGGGGCCCTCCAGGAGGAACATCACACATATGCCATCCGGAAGCATGTGTGTGGGTTGAGGGAAGTTGCAGGTTGTCAGCCCATGCTCTGTCCTTAGCAAGCCTTCTGCTCCCTCATTAGCTCCCTCTTTGAGATGCCCTTACCATTCTCTTCACCTAACTTCTAAATAATCCTCAAAACTCAGTTCAGTGTTGTGGCCTTATCTCTACCAGATAGAGATAGCCCCTTAGCATCTCCTCCACCACAGCTGAAAGAGCTATTTATAGTTATTGTATACAATGTATTTGTTTATTTATCTGGTAATCTCTTTCATTGGATCATGAGCTCTTGAATCTGAATAGCCTGGTATCTGGCCCAATAAAATTGCACATAAATTAATTCATTCAAGTTTGTTGTTGGAACTCAAAACATTAACAGGTAAATGGCAATCACCATATCAAATTTACATGGTATGTTTTCTCTTAAGGAACTGAAACCACAGAGCTTCAAAACACTAAAGCTTAAGATCAGGAAGGAAGCTCTCCACCCATATCAGGAAGTCAGTACTTCCTCAAAACTTCTTTGAGGAAGTAATCACTTCTCCTTTGTTCCTTTAAGGAGCCTCCTCTTCCTGCATCTGAAGGGATACTGGCTTTAAAGAGTGAGATGGAGGGTGTGGGTCTCATCCACACTGTGCACAAGAAGGGCATCTTCTAAGCCCTAGTTTCCCTTTCCTCTTTCCTAGGGCTCAGAACCCTTCCACGCTTGCATACCTGGCAGAGGAACAGCCGACAAAAGTCTCTGAGCCTGGGACTAACCAGGGCCACTGTCCTCAACAGGAGCCCCAGCAAGGAGACCAGGTAAGAAGAGAAGCCTGGGGGCTGGGGAGAGTAGAGCCATGATGATGGCCAGAAGTTCCAGGTCACATAGATGGAGGAGAAATATTCCAGGAGGGAGGAGGGAATAAACAAGTTTTTCTTTGCATAAGCCCAGGACAAAGAGAAGAATGGGATTTGCCAGTCGAGAAAATGTCATCTTAACTCACATTCCTCCTGCCTGGGCTTCAGGTCCTTCCTAGAATTGTGAGACTCACATCAGAAAGAAGATGGTTTAAACAACAAGAAAGGGATGAATGAAATCTTAAAAGGCATGGTTATGAATGATCATTTTGCTCTTATGACCTCTACTATTATCATCTCTTACTTTTTTCCCTTCCTACACAGAAGAGATGATGCTGGATCTTCTGGGACCGTTTCCTCTCCTCCTGTTGCTGCTGGGATCATGGGGGCCAGGGCATCCACTTGGTGCTTGGGCTCAACGCCCAACCAGGGCTCAATGGTTTGCAATTCAGCATATAAGTACAGGTTCTGTCCAATGCAACATAGCAATGCGTCGTGTCAATAATTATAATCAGCGCTGTAAGCCTCAAAACACCTTTCTGCATGACACCTTCCAGAACGTGGCTGCTACCTGTCTTTTGCCCAACAGGACGTGCAGGAATGGCCAGAATAACTGCCACCGGAGTGCAAAGATTATTGGCATGACTTACTGCAGTCACACTGGAGGATCATATCCCAACTGCCGCTACAGTACTACTCCCCAGAACCAGTTCTACACTGTTGCCTGTAACCCCCCTCAGCCGGGCGACCCTCCCTATCATCTAGTTCCTGTGCACTTAGATTAAGACTGAGATTTCCAGGGGCACTTGGGTAGCTCAGTCCTTAAGCGTCTGCCTCTGGCTCAGGTCATGGTCCCATAAATAAACATCTTAAAAAAAAAAATGCTTGATCCCAAGTTTCCAAGTTTCCCATTAGTTCCTCTTTCACTTGGTACTTGTTTTTTTATGGTCTCTTCTGCTTTTCTTTTCCTTTGTTGATTTCCATGGTTCCCATAGAAGAAAGAAGAAGGGGATTGGGAGAATTAGAGGGCCAAGATGCAAGACCAGAATTGGAACAAAAATAAACAGGATTCTTTTCTGCTTTGGAGCTCTGTGTGTTTTGAAGGAAGGGAATAGGGAAGAGGGCAAAGAAAGACCCAGGCCCCCCAATTTTTAATCTTGGAACTTCTGCCAAGCTTTGTTGCATTGTGTTCTTAGCAATAAAATCACTTTCTGTTGCATTGTAATGACCTTGATGTGTGTGTTTGGGATCCCTTTCACAGATTGTCAGCCTGGGGCCATCTTGATTGCATTCACTAGCATTCTCAGGAGAACTGTTTGGGCCCAGGTGCCTGTTGAGATTATTCAGCAACCCAAGGCTTCTGCCACTTCCCTCACCCCTGTGTCTTTTGGACTTTGGAGGAGGAAAGTTTATCATCCCTTCAAACTCTGCTCAAGGCTTTTACATATTTCCCTAGAAGCCATGGTCTATGTTTGCTTGATAGTACTTCACACACAGGTTCTAACCCTGAGAACTGATGGATCATACATCTTTACTATTGGTTTCCCTATTTCATCAGATAATGTTTTATTTTTTAAAAGATTTACTTATTTATTTATCTGATAGAGAGACACACACAGCAAGAGAGGGAACACAAGCAGGGGGAGTGGGAGTGGGAGAAGCAGGCTTCTTGCCAAGCAGGGAACCTGATGCGGGGCTTGATCCCAGAACCCTGGGATCATGACCTGAGCTGAAGGCAGAAGCCCAATGGCTGAGCCACCCAGGTGCCCCCAGATAACGTTTTAAATATAAGTACTAGTAGGGATAATGATCCACTGTAGCCTTGGAGTCACTTCTCCCATGATCTATTGGAATGCATAGTGAGAAAGCATAGATCAAGGAAAAAAAAAGCATTGGGGAACTAAAAACATTCTTGTCTTACCTAAATACTGAAATGTTACAGAAATAATGCTGTTTTGGAACAGCTAGTGGATTTAGACACTGAAGGACAGGGAATAAGAATTTGGCTGAGGTGCATGTGGGTGTCTCAGTGGGTTAAGCTGTTAAGCCTCTGCTCTTGGCTTGTGTCTTTGCTGAGGGAGCAGAAGGCTAGTTAAGGACAAAGCATAAGCTGACACCCTGCAAACTCCCTACCTCCCCACTCCTGGGTGGTATATACGTGATATTCTTCCAGGAAGCACCCAACTGTCTTAATGTTAATGCCTTGTTAGAGGGAAAATCTTTACTTGACAATAGCACGTCCTCTGGTATCCTTTGAGTCTTCTTTAACATTTCAAAATCCTTTTTGAAATTTCCCTTTTCCTTACCTCCCCCAACTCCCAAGTATATAATCAGCCATCCCTCACAACCCTGGTGCAGCAACTTTTTCTGTGCACAGGTTCTGTCCCCATGCTTTAATAAAACCATCATTTTGCACCAAAGACATCTCAAGAATTCTTTCTTGGCCATTGGCTCTGGACTTCACCCCACCAAACCTCACCTATATTCAAAAACCCCATCATCTGGCATCCAAACTTGGGGGTTTTAATTTGCTCATCTGGACTCTGAGCTTGGGTGCAAACTTGGCAAAAACCTTCTCTTCTCTTCCTTTAGTCTCCCTTCAGGGGCTCTCTGGCTTTACTGGAACATTTTCATGTCAATTTCTCAGGCAGTAAACCTTTAGTCCCTGGCTACTCTATGAGGAGGAGAAAGCCTCTCTTTTGGCTGCAAGTTAGTACCCTGGCCGGGATGGTAATAAGACCTAGAAACGTGATGCCCTCTCTTTATTCCTGTCCTTATACAAAGTTGTCTGTGTTGGGCATGGGACAGCCACCTAAGTCACCGGGGTCGGCTGCCAATTTTAAGACTCCCATGTGAGATTTCCTCCTGATTCATCTAATGTGATTCCTTCCACATCCCTGGTCACTTCTGGCTGGGGGAACTCCACAGGGAGCTGCCCAAAACCAGCATCCAATGGAATTAAAACCCAATTGGGGACCATTTCCTAGGGTAGTTGGCTATATGGACAATGTCCTCTACTAACTACTCAAGTTACAAAATTGGGTAATTTACCCTTGTAAAACTTTTCTAGTGTTCTCCATGAATCAAATGTGGCAGGGCAATAAAGCAGCTTTGAGGCATAGGATGGCACAGTATTTTGGTTCATTCACCAGGCAAACATCTGTAGCCTGTGACATAATGGGGAAGGGAAGGGGGCCAGTATCCCTCCCCGGGGCCTTTTAGGGCAGGAATGCCTTCTTTGTAAGGCAGAATGTGATCAATAGCAATCTTTTGTTTGAGGGATGCCTCCAGTCTCTTTTGACACACAGAGCCTCTGACATATCCTGTTGTGGGACGCCACCCAGGAGTCGGGGGTGGGGGGTGGGGGTGGGATTTTGGTAATGGACCTTCTCTACTTTTTCAGGAGTGTGGACTCTGGGCTTCTTCACTCCCCAAAGACTCTCCTTTTATGTCTTCTTAACCCACTGAAAACAATTTGGATTGCAAAATTTAGGAAAGGACTGATCTTCTGTACACTGCATGGCTACAGTGGGATCTATCAATTAGATCTCTTCTGCAGAAAACAAGGCAAATAGACAGAGGCACCCTAGGTCTATCCAGGCTTTCAGGGCTCTAAATCAGGACCCAGACCTAAAGGCCTCTTGCAGAACCTATTTGGCTAGTAAAATCCTTCCTGAAAAATTGGATAATTATCTAAACAGGCCTCCTCCAAGTAAATCTAGGTTGCTGGAGGAAACACAGTTTTTCCCAGAGAAAGGGAATTCTTGACTCTCTTTCTCTCTCACTGTCCCTCCTAATAAATGTGGGGGCTTCTCCTTCATTCATTCATTTCCCAGATTAATGGGTATAACTGGAGCCAACTGTGGTTAGTCTACCTCCTGATGGGGATTTTAAGGAATATTCTCAATCAGCTGCTGAAACTCTGTTTGTTTTGAGGAAATTCCTAGTCTTCTATGGCCCAACATGGACTGCCTATTTCCCCCTTGGTGGGAAAACATGGCGTTTGCTCCAGTGTTGGAGCTGCTGAGCTCTAGAACTGGGAACCCTTTCTCTGCCTTCTGGCAGCACTTTGCCTCTCTGCCTCTCTGTCCCCCTCCTCCTGTTTCTGCAACATCTTGGGTACAGCCTGCATAGCTTGTTCCTATACCATCCTTGGTGCCTCCTGCACCATTGACTCCCCCTTCTCCCCTCACTATCAAGGGGTAAAGAAGAGCACACCCTAAACCTAACACCACCCACTACAGATTTCTTCACCAGTATCTCCAGTAAAAATTGACAATGGGGAGCAAGTAGACTTTTAAAAGAGGATCCAGGTGGAAAATAATTCAGTATTAAAACTAATTTATGTAAGTTTGTTGGTAGTTAAGATAGACAGGTCTTTAAAGTTATCAACATTAAGTGTGAAACTTTTATTCTATCAAGGTTTATTAAAGGTCAAATAAGCTCATGTTATCTCTGTTGTAATTTCTTATTAAAAAAATGACCTAAAATGATGGTTAATTTTGTCTGTCTCATGAAAGTTCTCATGGTAATCGTTAAGAAAGATTTCAAAGTCTTTGATAATCTGAAACTTTAAACTTTTGCTTGGACGGTCAATGGGATTAAATTCATTGGACATCTAGGTCTTTCCCAAACAGGATAAAGTGTTAAAGCATTAAGTACAAAATGTAGGTTTGTGCTTTTGACTACTTGTTGCAAAAAACCCCGACAAAACCAAACAAAAAACTAAGGATATTTGAGTCTATTGGTAAACATGCTTTGTGCTTAACTGATTCACAAATTTGCCATCTAAAAAGTTTTGGTGTAACAGTTCACAATTAGTTACTACTTAGTTTTCACTAGAGACGAAGGTTTCTAAGAGTGCAAAATTCTGCTAAATATAATTAAGACTGATGGAAATAACATGAAACAACTCTGTATGTAGCAAAGCAGGAGACATGTAAGAAAGATATAAGGAATGGGAATGTATTTCTGTCGAAGGTAAAAGAAGGTACTTCTGTCCTAAATAAAGATGGTTGTTTGAAGAGAAATGGATTGGGACAAAATCTGAATGCAAAAGAAAGTTGTAGAAGGTTTGTGAAGGAAAATCTTTGGAAAGAATGTTAGGTGTGGTCATAATAAACTAAGGTTGAAGTAAAGGGATTTAAAAGTACAGTGGTATAAGATTGAAACTGTCTCTCTGTTCAAAAGATAAAGCTTTCTGCTTATTTATTTATTTATATCATTATGTTCAATTAGGCAACATACAGTACATCATTAGTTTCAGATGTAGTGTTCAACGATTCATTAGTTGTGTATAACACCCAGTGCTCATCACAACACGTGCCCTCCTTAACACCCATCACCCAGTTACCCCATCTGCTTACTGCCTTCCTTACTGTAACCCTCAGTTTGTTTCCCAGAGTCCAGAGTCTCTTCATGGTTTGTCTCCCTCTCTGATTTCTTCCCATTCAATTTTCCCTCCCTTCCCCTATGGTCCTCTGCACTATTCCTTATGTTCCACATATGAGTGAAACCATATGATAATTATTTTTCTCTGCTTGACTTATTTCACTTAACATAATCCCCTCCAGTTCCATCCATGTTGATGCAGATGGTAAGTATTCATCCTTTCTGATGGCTGAGTACTATTCCATTGCATATATGAACCACATCTTCTTTATCTATTCATCTGTTGAAGGACATCTTAGATCTTTCCACAGTTTGGCTATTGTGGATATTGCTGATAGATACATTGGGGTGCACATGCCCCTTCATTTCACTATATCTGTATCTTTGGGGTAAATACGTAGTAGTGCAATTGCTGGGTCATAGGTAGCTCTATTTTTAACATCTCGAGGAACCTCCATACTCTTTTCCAGAGTGGCTGTACCAGCTTGCATTCCCACCAACAGTGTAAGAGGGTTCCCCTTTCTTCACTTCCTTGCCAAAATTTGTTGTTTCCTGTTTTGTTAACTTTTGCCATTCTAACTGGTATAAGGTGATATCTCATTGTGGTTTTGATTTGTATTTCTCTGATGGTTAGTGATGTTGAACATTTTTTCATGTGTCTGTTAGTCATTTGTATGTCTTCTTTGGAGAATTGTCTGTTCATGTCTTCTGCCCATTTCTTTTCTTTCTTTCTTTCTTTTTTTTTTTTTTT
>NW_022632042.1:0-6252 GCF_010015895.1 Lontra canadensis | reverse complement strand
GGGGAGCTGCAGGCAGAGGGAGAAGCAGACTCCCCACTGAAGAGGGATCCTGATGTGGGGCTTGATCCCAAAACCCTGGGATCACCACCTGAGCTGAAGGCAGCCACTTAACCAACAGAGCCACCCAGGTACCCCTTCTGCTCATTTCTTCACTGGATTACTTGTTTTTTGGGTGTTGAATTTCAGAAATTCCTTATAGATCTTAGATACCAGCCTTTTATCTGTAATGTCATCTGTAAATACCTTCTCCCATTCTGTGGGTTGCCTCTTAGTTTTGTTGGCTATTTCATCTTCTGTGCAAAAGCATTTTATCTTGGTAAAATCCCAAAAGTTCATTTTTGCTTTTGTTTCTCTTGCCCTTGGAGACATGTCCTGAAAGAAGAATAGAGACCAGTGTTGAACTGTACTGCCTAGTTTCTCCTCTAGGATTTTGATAGATTCCTGTTTCACATTTAGGTTTTTCGCCAATTTTGAGTCTATTTCTGTGTATGGAGCAAGAGAATGGTCCAGTTTCATTCTTCTGCATATGGCTGTCCAGTTTTCCCAGCACCATTTATTGAAGAGACTGTCTTTTTTCCATTAGCTAGTCTTTCCTGCTTTGTCAAAGATTAGTTGATCATAGAATTGAGGGTCTATTTCTGGGGTCTCTATTCTGTTCCACTGATCTATATGTCTGTTTTTGTGCCAATACCATGCTGTCTTGATAAGCATAAACTTTGTAATATAGCTTGAAGTGAGGCATTGTGATGCCCCCAGCTTTGGTTTTCTTTTTAATATTCCCCTGGTGATTGGGGGTCTCTTCTGGTTCCATAAAAATTTCAGGATTGTTTATTACAGCTCTGTGAAAAATGTTGATGGTACTTTGATAGGGATTGCATTGAGAGTGTAGATTGCTCTGGGCAGCATAGATCTTTTCCTAATGTTTATTCTGCCAATCCATGAGCATGGAATGTTTTTCCATCTCTTTGTGTCTTCTTCAATTTCTTTCATAAGTGTTCTATAGGTTCTAGAGTATAGATCCTTTACTTTTTTAGTTAGGGTTATTCCTAGGTATCTGATGGTTTTTGGTGTTATTGTAAATGTATTTAATTTCTTAATTTCTTTTTCTTAAGTTGCATTCTTAGTGTATAGAAATACAGCTGATTTCAGTGCATTGATTTTGTATGCTGGCATGTTGCTGAACTGCTATATGAGTTCTAGTAATTTGGGAGTGGAGTCTTTTGGGGTTTCCACATAAAGTATCATGTCATCTGCAAAGAGAAAGAGTTTGACTTCTTCTTTGCCAAATGGAATGCTTTTATTTCTTTTTGTTGTCTGATTGCTGAGTCTAGGACTTCTAGGACTATGTTGAACAAATGTGGTGAGAGTGGGCATCCCTGTCATGTTCCTGACCTTAGGGGAAAAGCTCTGTTTTTCCCCATTGAGAATGATATTTGCTGTGGATTTTTCATAGATGTCTTTTCTGATATTGAGGTATATTCCCTCTATCTTTATACTTTGAAGAGCTTTAATCAGGGAGGGATGTTGTATTTTGTCAAATGCTTTTTCTGCATCAATTGAGAGAATTATAGGGTTCTTACCTCTTCTTTTGTTAATGTGATCTATCACGTTGATTGATTTGTGAATGTTGAATCACCCTTGCATCCCAGGAATAAATCCCACCTGGTCGTGGTGAATAATCCTTTTAATGTACTGTTGGATCCTATTGGCTGGGATCTTGTTGAGTATTTTGTTCATCAGGGTTATTGGTCTGTAATTCTCCTTTATGATGAGATCTCTGTCTGGTTTTGGGATCAGGGTAATACTGGCCTCATATAACAAGTTTGGAAGTTTTCCTTCTATTTCTATCTTTTGAAACAACTTCAGTAGACTAGGTATTATTTCTTCTTTAAATGTTTGGTAGAATTCCCCTGGGAAGCTGTCTGCCCCTGGACTCTTGTTTTTTGGGAGGTTTTGATTATTGCTTCAATTTCTCTGCTGGTTATTGGTCTGTTCAGATTGTCTATTTCTTCCTGTTTCAGTCTTGGCAGTTTATAAGTTTTTAGGAAAGCATCCATTTCTTCCAGTTTGCCTGGTTTGTTGGCATATAGCTGCCAGTAATAATGTCTAACAGTTGTCTCTATTTCCTTGGTATTAGTCATGATATCTCCCCTTCCATTCATGATTTTATTAATTTGGATTCTTTCTCTTTTCTTTTGGATAAGGCTGGCCAGAGGTTTATCAATCTTATTAATTCTCTCAAAGAACTAGCTTCTAGTTTCGTTCAGCTGTTCTACTATTCTTCTAGTTTCTATTTCATTGATTTCTGCTCTAATCTTTATTTTCTCCTGCTTGGTTTAGGCTTTGTTTGATGTTCTTTCTCCAGGTCCTTTAGTGTAAAGTTAGCTTGTGCATTTGGGATTTTTCTAATTTTTTGAGAGAGGTTTGGATGGCTATGTACTTCCCTCTTAAGACAACCTTTGCAGTACCCCATACGTTTTTGAACTGATGTGTTTTCATTTTCATTGGTTTGCATGATTGTTTAAGTTCTACTTTAATTTCCTGGTTGATCTATTAATTCTTTAGCAGGATGCTCGTCAACCTCCAAGTTTTTGAGTTCCTTCCAAATTTCTTGGGGTGAGTTCCCATTTTAAGCATTGTAGTCTGAAAATATTCAGGGAATAATCTCAGTCTTTTGGTGTTGGTTGAGACCTGATTTGTGACCCAGTATGTGGTCTGTTCTGGAGAAAGTTCCATGTGCACTCAAGAAGAATGAGTATTATGTTGTTTTAGGATGGAATGTTCTGTATATATCTATGAAGTCACATATTCTTTCAATTTCTGCTGGTCCTGGAAGTCCTTTATCTCCCCATCTGTTCTGAATGACAGCCTTGCTGGATAAAGTATTTTTGGCTGCATGTTCTTTTCATTTAGTACACTGAATTTATCTTGCTAGCCCTTTCT
Organism: Lontra canadensis; assembly: GCF_010015895.1. Lineage (NCBI taxonomy): Eukaryota > Metazoa > Chordata > Mammalia > Carnivora > Mustelidae > Lontra > Lontra canadensis. The sequence goes on along the minus strand of NW_022632042.1, from coordinate 3,309 downwards.
GGCTTGCCAGGTTTCTGTGAATAGGTCTGATATTATTCTTATGTTCCTCCTTCTATATGTAAGGAAACTCCACTCCCTGGCTACTCTTAGGATGTTTCTATGTTAGAGTGTTGATCTATTTTTATTGATTTTGGGAGGGGTTCTCTCTGCCTCTTGGATATGAATTCTTGTTTCCATCCCCAGATTAGGGAAGTTCTCAGCTATGACTTGCTGAAATATATCTTCTAGCCCTCTCTCTCACTCTCTCCACCCCTTGGGGATCCCAGTAATTCTGACATTGGAATGTTTCATGACATCATTAATCTCTCCAAGCCTTTTTTCATGGACTACTAGTTGCATATCTTTGTTTTCCTCAGCTTCCTTCCTTTCAATCAGCTTATCTTTGAGATCACTAATTTGTTCTTCTGCCTCATTTACCCTGGTTGTTAGAGTATTCAATTTAGACTGCATCTCATTCATAACATTTTAAAATTTGGCCTGATTGGATCTCATTTCTGCCCTTAGAGAGTCTATATTATCACTAATGTTTTTTTCAAGCCTAGTTATTGAATTTATGATTGCTATCCTGAATTCTGTATCTGACATTTTACTTATATCCATATTGATTAGCTCTGTGGCAGAGAACACTATTTTACTTTTTATTGTATGTGAGTTCCTCCTTCTTGGCATTTTTTCCAGATAATGATGGGTGGGCAAATGAACAGAGTCCAAAATGTCAACTAGGACCCAGGCAATGCACTCTGGCAAGATCCAGAGTGGTAGGAAGCCACTACAGAAAAACAGAGCCAAATGAAACGTAAGAGTAAAATTTAAAAATTAAGAAAAAAGGGAGATGTGAAGAGGGACTGTAATCCCACAGTGTGGACAAGGCAGGTCATTCTACTTGTTCCTGGCAAATATTGGGGCCTGCCATGCATACAAGGTGCCTATCCTACAGGAAACATCAACTTTCTTTAGCACAGCATATGTCACAATCTCCATAACCCAACTTCTGCCCACCTGTCTAGCCTTGTTTCCTATCACTCACATCACCTGTTCTCTTCATATCAATCATACCTAGCCACTGACAGTTCCAGGAACATACCATACACATTCCAACCACTGAAACTTCATTCTTACTTGTTGTTACTTGGTGAGAGTCTGTCCGGCCTTTACATCCCAGGTCAGTTCAGACCATTAAGAAGCCTCTAGATTCCAGCTCCTGGTGATCCCTCCCTCCTAATCCCTTCATACCACACTTTTGTACTTAGCATGCCCTACTTTATGTGGTTATATTTTTTTCTCATTTTCATTCATTTGTTCAAGCATTCACTTATGTGAATAAGTACAAATACACAACATTTGTAGAATGTCTACTGTGTGTAAATGCTGTGGTAAGCAACAGTGATATAAGGATGAAAAGCCAGTGTCCAAGCACTCAAAGGGATCAAGTTTTCTAGAACAGTTGCTTCTAATCTGAGGACTTCAAGAAGTTTGTGAACCCACTGAAATTGTTTGGATACATCTTGTTCTGTTTCCATTTTTAGACAGCAGGCCAATAGTTTTTATCAAATTATCACAGAATTGTATGGCCTTTGGTTTAGTGGCTAAAATATAAACAGCACACATATGCACATAACTACCAAAAATACCATTAAAACTAGTTAGAACTTATTTACCAACTACAACTACTGGACTCAAAGTAATTTATATTAAAGTAGCAATAGACTGGCAAAATTTCATATTTTAGTGTCCACATGGTATAATCCATATCAGAGGAGTCAGCATTATCCAAAACAAATATATTATTCAATTGTCTTATTCAAAGACAGACATTTCCATAGATACCTACTCTATAAATTCTCCTACATTGATTTCTAAGTAAACATAACACATGAGTTCATATCCATAGTCCTAGTGGTGAATGGGTGTGAGAGGTCATAGGGAGAGAGAGTTTGCTATGCTATCTTTGCTGTTTGTTCTGTATTGAGAAATTTTCTATACCATCTGCTTCTGTGAACTTTCTGCACTTTATAATTCTTTTAAGATTTTTTTTAAGCTCAGAACCCTGAGATCAAGACCTGAAGTGAGACCAAGAGTCAGATGCTTAACTGACTGAGCCACCCAAATGCCCCTGCATTTTATAATTCTTGAATCCTTCTCCTTAATTCTTGAAGAATCCTGGTTTTACCAGCTAGTAGAATATCCTGGCCAAACTTTGGACTGAACTCAAACTTGTCTGTGCCCCCATGTGCAGTAAGCCAATGTGTGGACACTGGTTTGAAAGCAAAGAAAGTTTTTCTTATTATCAGAAGGGTGGCCCAAGAAGAAGGCAGGGTATCATTCCCAAAGTTCCTTTGCCTGTTGAGACTAGGAACAGCTTGGGGAAGTTTGGGGAAGGAGGTGAACACAAGAGAGGAAGGGGAGGGCCTTTTTGAAACCTTGAGGAAACTGAGGGGAACTTGAAACAGTCTGGAGGTAGCATTCTGCTTAGAAAATGAGGTGGCATTTGGGACTGGATGCATCAGGTCGTTTTAAGACAAAAGTTATCATCTGTTTCCCATCAGATTTTTACCATCAATGTACAAACAAGGGGTAGAGTCAAAAGGGCAAAGATAATGATTAATCATGCACAGGGTTTAAGAAGTGCATGAAATGTAATTTAAACAGGGATCAAAACAGAATGTGAAGATAAGTCCATAATATAATGAGTTTACGTATAGTGCTGCTTTATGTTTTCAAAACAAGTCCAGGAACCAAGTGCCTGGCCTTATCATCAAAATGCAAAATTAAACAATAAAAATTCAACTGAGCAAATTACAAGTCTAATTTGCTTTATTCAGTGATTCATGAATGGGGCAGCATCCCACCTAACAGGCAGAAAGGAGCTCAGAGGAGATATACAAAAAGGAAGCCTTTTATAGGCAGGGCTGTGGGGCAAGGAAATTTTAGCAAAATAAAAGAAAGGATTCTTTGAGACAAGGTCACTTTTCTTTAGGGAGAAGAACAGGGGATGCTTATCACGCCACTGAGCTCCTCTTCCTTTGGGGAATGGAAAGAGCCCATGTGGCAGATTATCTCCTTGGTACAGACCAGAAATTTCCTGACTGACCACCAGTTGAGATGACATTTCTGGGGGAGGTTGAAAGCATAGTTTGGTCGGTATGAAGCCCCAGCCTTGTGACTTGTCCTAGCAAAAAACTCTCTCTTGAGCTTGTGGTGCTCTTTGTCACATTCCTACATTTCCATTCCAGACACAGGAAGACACGTTCTTATTTCCCCCAGTAGTCTTATTGTAGGAAAGCTGTAAGTCCAAGGATAGAAGTCAAT
>NW_022632041.1:0-18933 GCF_010015895.1 Lontra canadensis | reverse complement strand
TTTTTTTTTTTTAATCAAGCCCATTAGGCCTACAGAAACACTATAAATTGATGAAGGAATTACACTTCTGTGGTTGTTCCATGAAATACCGGGGATACTAGCAAACCAAAGATTTGGGGAGAGGAAAAAATTCCCCAGTGAAGTAACAAGTCCTCCAAAGACTTCCTTCCTATAATAAAGGAGTAGCACAATCAGGCTTATGCTGTGTGTTTGGAAATTGCCTTTAATAAACTTTTAAGTTCCTTATATTGTGGAGGTTTAAAAATTATGAGTGATGGGGTACCTGGGTGGCTCAGTGGGTTAAAGCCTCTGCCTTCAGCTCAGGTCATGATCCTGGGGTCCGGGGATCCAGCCCCGCATGGGGCTCTCTGCTTGGCGGGGAGCCTGCATCCCCCTCTCTCTGTCTCTGCCTGCCTACTTGTGATCTCTGTCAAATTAAAAAAAAAATCTAAAAAATCATGAGTGATGGAAGTATCCCTGCTTATATTTTAGAGATCAAAAATTATAGGGGTGAGGAAATTGCAGACACCCCAAAAAAGTACACTTATATATTGGCATATCATTATATAAACAGTAAAAAACAACAACAACAACAACAAGTTATCAGGGGTGCCTGCCTGGCTTAGTAGGTAAAGCATGTGACTCTTGATCTTGGGGTTGTAAGTTTGAGTCCCACATTGTGTGGGGAGATTACTTAAATATAAAAATCTTAGAGGGGCTTCTGGCTGGTTCAGTTGGAGGAGCATCCAACTCTTGATCATGGGGTCATGATTTTGAGCCCCACATTAGGTATAGAGAGAGATTACTTAAATAAGTAAAACAAAGAAGAAAATGAAATCTTGAAAAAAAAAACCAGGTTAACTAAAATGTAGCAGTCTCCTGTATCAAGTAGAATGTTTTTTAAAGATTTCATTTATTTGAGAGAGAGATAAGAGGGCAAGCTTAGGTAAAATGTAGCAGTATCCTGTATTAAGCAAAATGTTATTTTAGGATTTTATTTATTTATTTGAGAGAGATAGAGAGAGAGCAAGCGTGAGCTGGGGGAGGGTTTGGGAGCCTGATACGGGACTTGATTTCAGAGTCCCAGGATCATGACCTGAACCAGAAGCAGGCGCTTAACCAACTGAGCCACCGGGACACCCCAATTAGGATGTTTTCTATAGAAAAAAAGATCAACCTAAATTGATACTGATTTAAACAGTTAGAAAATCTGTTATCTTAAAAACCAGATAGTCTAGAGCAGCTCTGTACAGTTAGAAATATACTCTGAGCCACAGATTAAAGCCACTGATGTGATCTTAAAGTATCTAGTAAGCACATTAAAGTGGTAAAAAGAAACATAAAATTTAAAAAAAAGAAACATAAAATTAATTTCAATAATTTTATTTACCTTAATCCAAACTATCATTTACACATGTAATCAATGTAATAATTATTAATGATATATTTTACATTCTTACTTTTACTAAATCTTCAAAACCTTGTGCGTATTTTACACTTACAGCACATCTCAATTTGGACTAGCCATATTTCAAATGCTCAGGGGCCACATATAGCTGGTGGTTACTGTATTGAACAGTGCCATTCAAGTATGGCTCCCTCTGGGCATGACAGAATCATGACCTGGCACAAATTGTTTTCCTCTTCCTCATTTTGGAGAACAATTATTTATTTATACTTTTTCTGTTATTCTTTTAGCTTTGCCCTCATCTTGAGACTTCTAAAGTCTGTAGTCACAAGAACTCTGCCAGCAGTAACCAGGGGAGTTCCCTCCTTGTCGGTGGTAAGTTCAAAGAGTGGCTCCCCCAACCAAAGTTCATCTTTCAATGTGATTGGACCAATTTAGGTCATGTACCTATGCCTATAATAATAGGCCTAGTAATAATAATAATCACCAGAATACCCTGAGCTATACCATTTTCAGTATGGTGGGAGGAGGTGACATTTGATAATATCTGGAGATTTTTTTTTGGAGATATTTTTGATAGTCACAACTATGGGAGTGGGTCTACTGGTATCTAGCGAGTAGAGGCCAGGAATGCTACTAAATATCAGAACAGCCTTCTTCCCCACAACAAAGAGTTATCTGGCTCAAAATAGTGCCATGGTTAGTCATCATATTAAGTCTATATTCCTAAGTAAACAATGACAAGAAGAATGAGAGTATCATTATTGGCTTAGATCTATCAGAACCTATTACAACTATGAATAGGTTTAGCTTCCTGTTTCAGAGGATGGGCCTCTAAACTACAAAAGGAAATGTCAGAAGAGGGCAAAGGGCATGGATAACCATCTTCATCCATTTGAGCTACTATAACAAAATACCATAAACTGAGTGGCTTGTAAACAACAGAAATTTATTTCTTAGTTCTGGGGCTTGAGAAGTTGGAGATAAAGGTGCCAGCAGATTTGGTGTCTGGGTGAGGGCAAGCTTCTGGCTCCATAAACAGTGGCCTTTTTACTGTAACCTCACATGGTGGAAGGGGTGAGGGAGTTATCTGCAGCCTCTTTTACAAAGCACTAATGCCATTCATGAGACTGCACCCTCCTGAGCTAATCACCTCCCCAAAGCCCTACCTCCAAATACCATCACACTGGGAATTGAGTTTCAACATAAGAATTTTGAGGGGACACAAATACCAGTCTATATAAGCTACCAGTAGTATCAATGAAAGAGCTGATTATTTGGGGGTTGTAATGGTATATGTGTCATTCCAAAAAAGATACAAGTGGACAGTAAGCCCATGAAAAGATGCTCAGCATCACTAATGGTTAGGGAAATGCCAATCAAAACAATGAAATACCACCTTACACCCATTATGATGGCTACTATAAAAAACCCAAAATACATAAATGTTAGCAATTATTAAAATATTTGAAACCTTTGTGCATTGTTGGTGGGAATGTAAAATGGCACAGCCACTGTGAAAAACTGTAGAGTTTCCTCAAAAAATTAAAAAATAGAATTACCATGTGATCCAGCAATTCTCCTTCTCGGTATATACCCAAGAGAATTGAAAGCAGAGACTCAAAGGGGCATTTGAGATTTTTTTTTTTATTTAACAGAGAGAGAGATCACAAGTATGCAGAGAGGCAGGCAGAGAGAGAGGAGGAAACAGGCTCCCTGCTGAGCAGAAAGCCTGATGCGGGGTTCAATCCCAGGATCCTGAGACCATGACTCAAGCCGAAAGCAGAGGGCTAACCCACTGAGCCACCCAGGTGCCCCTCAAAGGGACATTCACACACCCATCCTCATAGCAATATTATTCACAGCAGCTGAAATTTGGAAGTAACACAAGTGTCTATCAGATGAATGGATAAGCAAAATGTGGTCTGTACATACAGTGGAATATTGTTCAGCCTTAAAAAGGGAGGAAATTTTGACAGTTGCTATATCACAGATGAACTTCAAGGTTATTATGCTATGGAAATATGCCAGTCATAAGACAATAAATACTGCTTGATCCCACTTGTATAAGGTATTTAGAGTAGCCCAAATCATAGAAAATATATGGCGTTTGCCAGGGGCTGGAGAGAAGGGAGAATGAAGAGTTATTAGGTAATGGGTATGGGTTTCAGTTTTACAAGATGAAAAGTGTTCTGGAGATGGATGGTGGTAATGGTTGCACAACATTATGAATGTATTTTAATACCACTGAACTGTGCACTTAAAATTGTTTGAAAAATGGTTAAAATGTTAAGTTTTATATTATGTGTATATTACCACAAAACAAAGAAACAAAAAGTATTATGTACTAACGAAGTATGAGTAGTCATCAAATACGATATAATTATATAATTACTGGTGATTTTAAATTTTATCAGTATTTTCTATTTTTGTATAGTAAAAATTTTTTATTATAGAATTTACAGTGAGAATATCTTTTCATAATGAAAAATTCTTTTTACAATGGACAATTTCTTGAGCAAAAGTTTTTTTTTAAGGAAAAGAAGCTTCAGTAGTGTATCTTCCTCATACCAAGAGGGAAAATTCTATATGAATTATTTTAAGTTGATGAATTTTAATAAAAGTGCTTGGTTTAAGTTTTGTGAAAATTCCATTTTTTAATATTTTGTCAAAAATAAATAACGACTTACAGCCTTTGTCTAAAATAAGCCCTGGAAATAAAGCAAATACAGTCACCTGACTGGGAAATTACATGCGGTAGATATAGTACCAGGCCTCTGGGTGCCGCTGTCTCCTAATCCGTGGATAGAATGAAACAAAGCAATCCATTGGCATTCTGACCCAGTGATCCCTGCTGACTTGGGTAATGCGTCTGGAGTGGATTCCAAATGCCTTCTCTCCCACCATCTTTTCCAAATATCTGGATCAGAAATGCCAGGATGTTTAATGAACCAGAGTGAAGTGCTGCCTTTTCTCTCCAGCGCACCTTTGTAATCTGGAAGCCACCATGGCAAGGTGTATTAAGATCTGAGAAGGAGCATCAAGAAGAGATAAGAAGACCCCCGCAGGGAAGATGCTTGGCGGGCAGGAAGCGGTTTCCCTTACTGGCGTCTTTGTTCTGTCTAGTGAACTACACATCAGGTGCGCTGTGAAATTCCAGAAGAAGAGCCAGTGGTTTAAAAGTGGAGAATCTGGGCAAAGATATGCGTCTTGGTGACTGGAACTACGGGTGAGTGCTGGGAAGCCTCTTTTTACTGCCAGTGCCAGCAAGGGCAGCAGGGAAGAACTGGAGAATGACAGGCTAGATCTAGCAGATATGCTAAAGGAAGTCTTTGGGATCTTGAATCTGAAACCCTCCTCTAGAAATCCCATAAATGCTTTTCATGTAAATATATTCGCCCTGGATATAAATAATTTGTGGCTTTTAATACATTTTGTTTTGGAAATTGTAGGAAACATCTTAATAGTAGCATATTCATTCTTAAACCCCGGTATGTTTGGATCCTGCAAGTAATTCTCTATGAATTTATCACATTAATTTCAATACCAATCTCCGTAGTCCCCACAAGTAAAAGAGATGAGTAGGGCAGGAATGGACCAAAGGAACAGAGCTGCCACCACTTCATGGTGGGGAACAGTAGAAGCAGCTTATGGCAAGATATAAGAGATGGAGGCTAATGCCAGTCCTCCCATACTGAGCCACAAGGAGTACAGCAGAGTTCACCTGCCCTCTACCACATCGTCTGCATTCGTCAGGTGGTTCCCCACTGACCTAGGTGACACCTTTAAGGTAGAGTTCCCCTACACTTACTACACAGTCTCCCAGGGCATATAGCAAATATCTGTCATCCAGTAATAACGGTGCCATCTTTGATTTTGGAACATGACAGTTGCAACATTTAGTAGAAGAGAAGATTGGAGGCAGTTTAAGGGTCCATTTCAGAATCCTTATTGAAGTGGAGGTTGAGAACTATAATGCTGTGCAGATGACTTTCAGCTGGCTGTATAGGCAAGGCAAGAACTCTGGTTGCCCAAGCCAAAACAGAGCAGAGATAAAAGATATTGTAGGAAGTAATAAACGAGCAATTCACCTATAAGAATTACTTCGTAATTCTTTCTAGATACAGGCAGAAGGAATTCTAAACTGGGAGCAGTATGTGAAGTACAGTGTCACCACCTGAGCCACCAAGGATAAGCCGTTCTCTCCTCCAGCACAAACATCACCCTGCAAATCACCCCCATCAATAAAAATGCTTTTGTTCTCCAGCAGGCCTCTTATATGGCCCAAGAGAATGGGAATGCCTGCTCAAAGCCTCCATTGCACACTTTAGTGCTTCTTACCCAGATGTGGGGCCCTATGTGCCTATTTCTTCCTGACCAGCAACCGAGTACCATGTGCATCGTCATCCAATGTGTCCTAGTGCAGAGCACGATGATGTTCACTGCAGGCTCCTTGTGATGGTGGGCCACCACAACGAAAATGCACAGGCAGCACTGTGCCAGGAGCTGCAGCCAGAAATCATGCCTTCTTGGATGTGGCACCATGCACAGTGCAACTCGCTATCTGGTCACCAAGGTGGACGTCAAGTGAAGAGCCTTGCCTGGCTATCCTATTACATGCTTCAGACCAGCTAATATGATTCTTCAACCTGGGGAGGCACAAGAGTGAGATTAGCACTGTGGTCCTGTGAGCAGCAGAGACGCTGCTCTACGGGGCTTGCTGGTCACTGCACACAATACCAACAGTCATCATCCTACAGCTGGTCTTTGCCTATAGTTTAGAGGAATTGCTGCCAGAACCCAGCAGTGGCCTGGTACCTGCTGGCAGGCAGACAGAGCCACAGTTTTACCTGGTTGTGGCCTTGTCCTTTGTATCCATGCTCTTCTCCTCACAGTGACTCTGGCCATCACTCTGGTCCTAAGAGGCTCCTCCAGCCCTACTTTCAGTCTGGTCTTTGGTCCAAGCCTAGATTTGGAGTTGCTTTTACTTCAGCAAGTGAGATTTGCCCTATTTCTGCAGTCCTTTTGTGGCTTCAGATATTTTGCAAATTTTTAATTTTATTTCTTTGACTCAAGAAACATCTTTTAACTGGATGTTCTCTTTGGTGCCTGCACTGCAACCTTCAGTATTACATTGGATTCAAATATTTACCTGTGAGTTCTAACACTTTTATTTTGTAAATATCCTGTTCTAAATCAACTCTACTTGGTTTTTGCTGTTGTTGGAGGAAGAGAAGCTCTACAAATTCACTTTCTAGTTGCTGTGTGTTTTTAAATTTCTTTCATTTGTCCAGACAGTCCCATTGGTGAAAAGTTTGTGCCTATTAGTGCACATTCTAAAAACTTATATTTTCTGGTAAAAAGTCCTCTCCTTGTAATATTTAAAGAGGTTCACTGAATACTTAAGTTTCTGCCTTTGGACTCCATATACTTGTTTTAAGAAGCTGAAAAACCATAGATTTGGTTATACAGGAATGGATATTCTCTTTCCAAGAACTATTCTTGTGACTTTTGTTTCCTTTATTGCTTTATTTTCTCTACTCTTCTCAGTCATATCCATAGGTTGACTGCCAGTATCTGGCCCAATTTGTTCCTAAAATGTTAACCTCTGGAATGCAGAGAACATTCTTCCTTAACTTTTGGGTAAAGATAAATCACTCAAAGCCTCAAGGTGTTTTACTTAGTAAACTTTTACTAATTTTGCAATGAGTAAAAGAAGGAAGGCAATCTAGTTTAAAAATTTTTGCTATTAAGAAAACCAGTTTCTCTTGGAGAAAATATTAAGTGTGATTTTAGGAGAACACGTATTATATTCAGGGCCTGTCTAAAAATAAAGATGTGGCCATTTCCTTCTCAGTTTTGAAGAATAATATCACTACCTCTTGTGTCTCTTAAATTTGAAGTCTAAATTAGATACTCATATGACATTTTCCAGTGAAATTCCAAGAACCCAGTGTTATTCTAGTCAAAATTTATTGCCTTTGAGTGACTTAAAGGTCTTTTAAAATCCACATAATACATAGACACTTCAGAAACGAGTTTTGAAAAAATAAGAAATGGTTAAAACACATCCTTCAAAATTCAGAGGTTTCTGATAAATATTCAAAGCACAATGGAAAGAAAATGTACAGCCCAATTTTTAAAAGTCTAGCTTACATTTTAAAAGTTTATTTATCCTCTAGTTTTTATTTGATTCACCAGTCAAAGGGTAGTTGCTCTTCTGTGTGGCCTGAGAAACTGTCAAGTGTCAAGACATACTAGGGAAATGGAGGTATGATTTTTGTCCCTTGTGATGATATTGCCTGAATAGCAAACAGGGAAAGCAGATAGCTTAGGTATACTGAGATTCTACTGTATATTGCAATTTAGTAACAGTTAGATATGATTAATTAAATAAACACAATAGTTTCTCATTTTCATGCTTATATTATATTATATTATATTATATTATATTATATTATATTATATTATATTATATTATATTATAGAATCAATAGCTACTTTCTTGACAATAAACCAAGACTTAAGGAAAGATCGATGAGGTTAACAAAGGTAAGTTTCAGTATTATCTACGAGTGTAGTAACTGATGAGGACTCTGGGCGCCGCTGTTCACCAGTCTGGGAGATACAGGCTGCGCGTGCGCACTCTTACCCCCAAAGAAAAAAGAAAAAAAATAGCTTCTTAGAACCTCCATCACTGCCAGATTGAAAACAGTCTCCCTGAAGCTTCCCAGACCCTACTTCTGGACCACTTTCCGCTCTGAAATCTCCTGAAAATTTGGTTAATTTAGGCTTAGAAGAACAGAGAAACAATACTCTTGGTACCGGACTGGGAGTAAACTACGAAGTGAGAGAGCAATGGTGATGCAGGGGAAGCAGCCCAGCTGCAGCGAGCTGTTCCTGCTATGCCTTTTTCTGGGGCTGTCGTGGGTAGCTTGGGCTGGGAAGATCCGATACATGGTGCCAGAAGAGACAGACAAAGCTTTCTTCGTGGGCAACATCGCTGAAGACCTGGGGCTGCAACCTCAGGAGCTCACAGAGCGCAGAGTTCGCATCATCTCTAGAGGTAGGACGCAGCTTTTTGCTCTGAACCCTCGAAGTGGCAGCTTGGTCACAGCGGGCAGGATAGACCGGGAGGAGCTCTGTGCACAGAGTGTGCAATGTCTGGTGAGTTTTAACATCTTGGTAGAGGATAAAATGAAGCTTTTCCCTGTTGAAGTGGAAATAATTGATATTAATGACAACACTCCCCGGTTTCAGTTAGAGGACGTGGAATTTAAAATGAATGAAATAACTACTCCAGGTACCAGGATCCCTCTACCTTTGGGGCAAGATCTTGATGTGGGTATGAATTCACTGCAGAGCTACCAGCTCAGCTCCAATCCTCATTTCTCCCTGGATGTGCAACAGGGAGCTGATGGATCCCAACTCCCAGAGATGGTGCTGCAGAGTCCCCTGGATAGGGAAGAAGAAGCTGTGCACCACCTCCTCCTCACGGCCTCTGATGGGGGCAACCCAGTCCTTTCAGGAACCCTCCGCATTCATGTTCAGGTGGTAGATGCAAATGACAACCCTCCAGCATTTACTCAAGCACAGTACAATACGAGTGTCCCAGAGAATGTGCCACTGGGTACTCGGCTGCTTACAGTAAAAGCTACTGACCCAGATGAAGGAGTCAATGGGGAAGTAGCATACTCATTTCACAATATAGACCACAAAAGAGCCCAGATATTTCAGCTGGATTCTTACACAGGAGAAATATCAAATAAGGAAGCCCTGGATTTTGAAGAATACAAAATTTATTCAATGGAAATTCAGGCTCAGGATGGGGCAGGCCTCATGGCCAGAGCTAAGGTGCTGGTCAAAGTTCTGGACATAAATGATAATGCCCCAGAGGTGACCATGACCTCTGTCACCACTTCAGTCCCAGAAAACTTTCCTCCTGGAGCTATAATTGCTCTTATCAGTGTGCATGACCGGGACTCTGGAGACAACGGTGATACTACCTGTTCCATTCCTGGAAATCTACCTTTTAAATTAGAAAAGTTGGATGATAATTTTTACCATTTAGTGACAGAAAGAACACTGGACAGAGAACTTACCTCTAGGTACAACATCACAGTAACAGCAACAGATCAGGGAACTCCAGCTCTATCTACTGAAACTCACATTTCACTGCAAGTGACAGATATCAACGACAACACCCCTGTTTTTCCCCAGGACTCCTACTCTACCTTCATTCTAGAAAACAATCCTCGAGGTGCCTCCCTCTTTTCTGCAACAGCCCATGATGCCGACAGCAATGAGAATGCACTAGTCACTTACTCCTTGGTGGAGGACACCATCCAGGGGGTGCCTCTGTCCTCGTATGTTTCCATCAACTCAGACACTGGAGTCTTATATGCCCTGAGATCCTTCGACTATGAACAGTTCCGGGAGTTTCAACTGAGAGTGGTAGCATGTGACAGTGGCGACCCGCCGCTCAGCAGCAATGTGTCGCTGAGCCTATTCGTACTGGACCAGAATGACAACACACCAGAAATCCTTTACCCCGCTCTCCCCACTGACGATTCCACAGGCGTGGAGCTGGCGCCCCGATCCGCAGAGCCCGGCTACCTGGTCACCAAGGTGGTGGCGGTGGACAGAGACTCCGGCCAGAACGCCTGGCTGTCCTACCGCCTGCTCAAGGCCAGCGAGCCAGGGCTCTTCACGGTGGGGCTGCACACGGGCGAGGTGCGCACAGCGCGGGCCCTGCTGGACAGAGACGCGCTCAAGCAGAGCCTGGTGGTGGCGGTGCAGGATCACGGGCAGCCCCCTCTGTCGGCCACCGTCACGCTCACCGTGGCCGTGGCCGACAGCATCCCGGACGTCCTGGCGGACCTGGGCAGCATCGGGACCCCAGCCGACCCAGACGATGCGGACCTCACGCTCTATCTGGTGGTGGCGGTGGCCGCCGTCTCCTGCGTCTTCCTCGCCTTCGTCATCGTGCTGCTGGCGCTCAGGCTGAGGCGCTGGCACGCGTCGCGTGTGCTCCAGGCTTCAGGAGGCGGGCTGGTGGGCGTGCCGGCCTCGCACTTCGTGGGCGTGGACGGGGTGCGGGCTTTCCTGCAGACCTATTCGCATGAGGTCTCCCTCACCGCGGACTCGCGCAAGAGTCACCTGATCTTCCCCCAGCCCAACTACGCCGACACGCTCATCAGCCAGGAGAGCTGTGGGAAAAGCGAGCCTCTTCTGGTATCTCAGGATTTACTTGAAGACAAAAAGGAAACATTTTCTCAGGTAAACTTCTACTAAATTTTTCTAGGTAAAAATAATTACTGAGTTTATTTACTGTCAGTCTTTACTATTAACAGTTCTATTACCCACATATTTTTGTAGATTTCTATTTACAGATTCTGGGAAATTATTATTAAATGTTTATATCCAGGGGCACCTGAGTGGCTCAGTGGGTTAAGCCTCTGCCTTCGGCTCAGGGCATGATCCCAGGGTCCTGGGATCGAGCCCCACCCCGGGTTCTCTGCTCAGCGGGAGGCCTGCTTCCTCCCTCTCTCTCTGCCTGCCTCTCTGCCTACTTGTGATCTCTCTTTCAAATACATAAATAAAATATTTTTAAAATGAAGAGCATTGCATCAGAAACAAGAAAATACAACTTCTAATATTTTCTTGCTTTCCTCTGGTCAAATAGTTTAATTTTTCTTGTTTTACCATTCTCTTATCTGGCAAGGATAGGGTTTGACTAGAAAAGATCCACCAATATTTATGTGACTAACAATGTTTTAAATTTCTCTCAGTTATAAGTACTAATTTATCCCTAAACTTAAAATACATGTCATCTGGCAAGGCCTCTTTTATTTGGGGACATTTGAAGAGGTAAAGGTTGTCTAAAATATTATTTTTAGTTGTGTTAGGATTAAATTATAGGAATATATATATATGGATTTTTTGTGGAATATCTTAGCCCTTTGTTTCATCTTTTATTTTGAGATAATTCATGTATTCTGAGGAATACATTAGATGTTTAAGAACTTTTGAAATGAGGTAATAAAGTGAATGACAGGAAATTTACTATGCAACTTGAGAAGTTGTTTTGAAGCCTCCTGACTTGTATATTACGCCTATAATGGGAGCAACTAACAAAAACCAAGTATATATTTCATTTTAATGTGTGTGTTAACTCTTCTCAAGAAATGTATCATAGGGGAGTAAGTCCATGCTTTGATAAACTTACTCTGGTCCAATAAATTAAAGAGCTAAACAAACTATAAAAATAAGAAATCAAAAGCTTGGTAAGGCATAAATAAAAAATAAATATATATATGGGTCAGAGATGGAACAGAAAGTGGTGAGCCACACTAAAGCTATGGGGATTCTTTTCTTGGCTTAGATACAGGCATAAGATCAGGAGGTCATTCCAGCACTGTTACAGGGACAGAGTGCTTCAGGCTAAACAAGGAACCCGAGCCAGACTTACTACAGACTTACTACTAGAATCCAAAATAAGCAGTTCGGCCCCTCAACTACCTAAAACAGGGAGAAATTGCATGAAAATGCTGCCTACCCATTCCTGTGGTCATGACTTTTAGCATACTGCAGACCAAAGGTGAAAAGTGGATACAGGTGCTAGATTCAGAAGATGAACACCAAGTTTCTTAGACATGAGCTGTAATATTCACACTACTACTGCTGCACACCATTAAAAGACCTACTTATGGCCTGGGACCTGGAATAAAAACACTTTTAAAACTATAAGAGACAAAACCCTGAACCCAGAAGGGAGGGAGAGTGGGAGAGAAAATAGAAGAGAGAGAGCAATTAAGAAACTCTTCCACTTAAATCTACAAACCAAAATGTTGAAACATCATCTTCTGGAGTTATTGTTGCTAGTGAGATACTTTCAACAAATTGTCGTTATCTTCAAGGTATCTCTGTTCTCTGTCTAATGGCTTTTAAAAAAATTCTCTCATCCTTCTATATGTCTAAGCGTTGATTTTTATTTTTATTTTCTGTTTGGAGTACACTCTCAATAACATAAGTTATTTCATGGGGCACCTGGGTGGCTCAATTGGTTAAGTATCTTATTCTTGGTTTCAGCTCAGGTCATGACCTCAGGGTCCTGGGATGGATCCCTCCAGTGGGCTCCATGCTCAGCAGGGAGTCGGCTTGACTCTGCTCCTCTGGCCCTCCCCATGTGCATGCACTTTTCTCCCTCTCTCAAATAAATAAATCTTTTTAAAAAGTGACATTTAAAAAAAAGTTACATTAGTTATTTCAATTCTGGATTTTCTCAGCTCCTGTTAATTTAAAATTTTTTATTTTCTATGTATATAAATTAGCTAAACTTAAAATACAGAATTACAGAAATTACGAAGCTGGATGATTTTTAAAACCCATCTATATTCTGCCAATAAGATACATGCTTAAAACAAATTCTACTAAAATAGTGAAAATAAAAATATATATGTGGACACACAAAAGAAAGCAGTCATGTCAGTTTTAATATAACAGCAAGTAGTGTGTAAGACAACAAACATTAATTGTGATTTTTAAAAAGATTTTATTTATTTATTTGACAGAGAGAGACACAGCAAGAAAGGGAACACAAACAGGTGGAGTGGGAGAGGGAGAAGCAGGCTTCCCGCTGAGAAAGGAGTCTGATGTGGGGCTTGATCCTAGGACCCTGGAATCATGACTGGAGCGAAGGCAGACACTTAATAACTGAGCCACCCAGGTGCCCCAATGGTGATTTTTTTTAATGAACTGCTCATAATTACAAAAAACTAGACAAACAAAAAGATATAAAAAATATAAGCCCCCAATCACTGAACAATATAGCTTTGAAAAGAATACCAGGAGATTTAAACTCAGTGTCATAAGAAATAATATACCCCACAGGGACAAAATTACTAAGCATACAGAAAATTTGAACAATAGAATCTATAAGCTTGATCTAATAAATCCATATAGAATCCTATGTACAACAAATACAGAATAGCCATTCTTTACATGAACATATGGAATCTACAGCAATTTACGACATAGTCATAAAAAAGAGTAAATTTCAAAGTATCAATAATATATGTGCCTTTTAACATGTACTTAATCCATAAAGCTGGGGTGGGGAAAATAGAGACAGGTAGGTAAAAGGGTACAAACTTACAGTTGTAAGATGAATAAGGCCTGGGGCTCCTGGGTGGCTCATTCCTTAAGCATCTGCCTTCAGCTCAGGTCATGATCCCATGGTGCTGGGATCGAGTCCTGCTTCGGTCTTCCTGTGTGGTGAGCCTGCTTCTTCCTCTCCCTTTGCCTGCCGCTCCCCCTGCTTGTGCTCACACACACACTCTCTCTTTGTGTCAAATAAACAAATAAAATCTTTAAAAGAAAAGAATAAGGCCGGACTATTATATAACATGGAGACTACAGTTGATAATATTAAATTGTGTTGTATAATAGAAATTTTTTCAGAGAGAACTTAAGTGTTCTCACACATATAAAGAAGTAAATATTTGAGGTGATGGATGTGTTAATTAAATCAATAAGGGGAATCCTTTCACGATGTATACATATATGATATCATTACGTTGTACACTTTAAATATCTTACAATTTTATTTATTAATTGTAGCTCAATAAAACTGGAAAATTACAAAGCAAATATTTAACAATAGTAAAAGGGAAACAAAGAAAGTTTGGACACTTAAATCTATACCCCTAAATTACTCTTGGATTTTAAAAAACCACAATGGAAATAAAAACTATTTAGAAAGGAACAAAAATTAGGGGCGCCTGGGTGGTTCAGATGGTTAAGCGTCTGCCTCCAGCTCAGGTCATGATCCCAGGGTCCTGGGATCGAGCCCCACATGGGGCTTCCCACTCAGCAGGGAGCCTGCTCCCCCTCCCCCCGCCTGCTTCTCTGCCTACTTGTGATCTCTGTCTGTAAATAAATAAATAAAATCTTTTAAACAAAGGAAAAAATTAAAATATTATTTAAAACTGTGGAATACAGGGACACCTGGTTGGCTCAATCAGTTGAACATGCAACTCTTGATCTCAGGGTGATGAGTTTGAGCCCCATGTTGGATGTGGAACATATTTAAAATTAAATTAAATTGTGGAATACAGCTGAAAGAGTACCTAGGGGTAAATTTATAGACAAATAAAATAACT
The DNA here is from genome assembly GCF_010015895.1 of Lontra canadensis. NCBI lineage: Eukaryota > Metazoa > Chordata > Mammalia > Carnivora > Mustelidae > Lontra > Lontra canadensis. The sequence continues at coordinate 4,362 of NW_022632041.1, read as the reverse complement.
AAAAGCAAAACAAATTATTGAAAATAAGTGAGTTTAGCAAGACACTCAAGAAACAAGGCAAACAAGAAACACTGTATCAGCATAAACTTTAAGAAAATAATAGGGAAAAAACAAAGCTTAGAGTATAACTTATTAATATATAAACAAGGAAGAATTCTGATGATGAAGCAATAGAAGCAGACAGTAAAAGTCATACTGAGACCAGTGGGGAGAAATTAAAATTCTGTGAAGTCCAGTGCTAGGACTAATATAGAGTAGGCAGATGGCCTACTAAAAAAATTCTTTTTAAGGATTCTAAAAGAAAATCCCAAATTCTGATTAAAAACGAAGACTTGGAAAAGGAGAAAGAAAAGCAAGAGAGACTGGGGGAAAATAAAACAATTTGATTCAGAGCAAGAAGCATGAGTGTGAAATAATATCAGAGTAAAACCAGCTATTGCCAAAGACAAATAACAGATAATTTTTTTTTTAAGATTGTTAAAAATTTATTTATTTGAGAGAGAGAGTGTGTGAGAGAGGAGAGTGTCAGAGGGAGAAGCAGACTCCCTGTCGAGCAGGGAGCCCGATGTGGGACTCCATCCAAGGACTCTAGGATCATGACCTGAACCTAAGGCAGTCGCTTAACCAACTGAGCCACCAAAGCACCCCAAAACAGTAATTCTTTAGAGAACTGCAGTAAGGGATGTTGAACAGTTATTCAATGAGTACTGAAAACATCAAAACGATGTTGATGAAAAGATTTTAAAAATCTAAAAAAGTAGAGGCCCTACAAGAAAACAAGGTGAGTCAATATCACTGGTTTCCATTTTTTCCATTCTCAGAGGAATGGATAAAAATAAAAATGAAAAAAGTTCAACAAGGAAGAAACCAAAAGATAAACAGACTGAAGGGAGATCAGAAGTGGGCAATCTCATTTAAGAAGTTGATTCAAAAATTTAATTAAGATAGTATCAAACCCAATCTACCATATACTAAAAAATAACATTTATAATTATGACTAAATAGAGTTTATTTTAAGGATGCAAGGATATTCTAATATAAGAAAATCTAATAATGCAAAACTCCATATTAAGAGATTAAAGATAAAAAGCCACATATTCATTTAAATAGAGGCATAATAAAGCTCTTGAGAATATTCAACACATGATTAAAATTGTTTAGCAAAATAGGAATTGAAGGAAACATCCTTAACCTGATAGAGTACTTATCAAAAATTTAGAGGACTACCCAAAGCAATCTACAGATTCAATGCAATCCCTATCAAAATCCCAATGATTCTTTTTGCAGAAATAGAAAAAAATCTAAAATTCATATGAAGTAGCAAGGAACCTCAAATAGCCAAAACAATCTTGAAAAAGAAGAACAGGGGCACCTGGGTGGCTCAGTGAGTTAAGCGTTTGCCTTCGGCTCAGGTTGTGTTCTCAGGGTCCTAGGATCCCCAGGTCAGGCTCTCTGCTCAGTGGGGAGTCTAATTGCCTTCTTCTCCTGACTTTCCCCTTTATTTGTTCTCTCTCTTAAAGAAATAAACAAAATCTTTAAAAAGAAAAAGAACATAGAAAAATCCCCTTCACTTTCCTTAATGTTCCAGGTGGCCTTCCACCTCCAAGCATTTGTACTGAGGGTCTAGAACACTATTCCAGCCTCTTCACCCATTCCTACCTTTGTTCCTACCGTTTATGACATCTTCAGTAATGCCTTGGAAAATTTTTGACCCCCAGATCTAGGTTGGATACCCTTCTTATGTACCCCTTTCCATTGCTCAGTGTTTCCCACCTTTGTAACAGTTAACATATTCTATTAAAATATCCTATTTAGTTTTCTGTGTCCTCCCCTATACTGTAAGCTTCCCGAAAGCAAGGACTGTGTTCATCAGGTTCATCATTTCTTATGAACAAATAGGCAACAAACAAGCAAATTTCCAGGTATACAATAGTCACCCAATTAAGTGTTGGATAATTCACTTTTTAAAATACAGATGTTGAAGTTTAATTCTAAGGCATCAAGCACAGAAATCCAAAATATATGACCGTAGAAGATAATATAGCTAATGTTCTAAAGTTGATCTTACTGTATTTGAATATAAAATAAGAAGTTGGAGATGTTTGGAGCAAGGGCAGAAGCAGCCTTGATGGATGCCTTGAGTGTTCAGTAGTAACACTTCCCTAGCAACTACTATCAAGGTCACATTTGTTTACACATTCTTATTAATTCTGAGAAAAAGACTCCTGACTTGAAAGAGCTATTTCTAAGGTATCTTAAAACTAAGATTCTTCAAAGCAACTTTAAAGTCACAAAGCTAACAAGCAAGAAGTAACTTTGGGTTTGCCTTAGAGGGTGCAGAAATTACTTAGGCCTCTGAGCGTCGCTGTTGACCACCTTAGAAGTAAAAGCCTGCAAGACACCCAGTCCAACATTACTGCTCCCACAACAAAAAGGGCTGGGCGCTTGGCCCCCAAGCTTTCAGACGGGGGGAAAAATCAGTCCAGCAGCTGAAAGTTCTCTCTACAGTGACTTGGGTCCTGTGAATCCTGGTCCCCTCAGACCCTGAGGAATAAGGACTTTCAGAATCTCACACTGGGTGCTGGAAGTTTCATGGGAGAAAAGATTGCAGCAGAAGAAATGGTGGCTCTGCGAAAATTGCCGCAATGTGGAAGACTTACCCTGCTCTGCTTTCTTTTGGCTGTCTTGTGGGAAGTCGGAGCTGGGCAGATGCACTATTCTGTGCCAGAAGAGACCGACAAAGGCTCCTTTGTCGGTGACATCGCCAAGGACCTGGGGCTGGAGCCCCTGGCACTGGCAGAGCGTGGAGTCCGCATCGTCTCCAGAGGTAGGACACAGCTTTTTGCTCTGAACCCGCAAAGTGGCAGTTTGGTCACCAAGGACAGGATAGACCGAGAGGAGCTCTGTGCTCAGAGCGTGCAGTGCCTGGTGAATTTTAACATACTCCTGGAAGACAAATTAAACATTTACTCAGTAGAAGTGGAAATAACAGATATTAATGATAATGCCCCTCGCTTTGGAGTAGAGGAACTAGAGCTAAAAATAAGTGAAACGACTGCGCAGGGATTCCGAATTCCCCTAAAGAGTGCGCATGATGCAGATGTAGGAGAAAACACACTTCAGAAGTACGAACTGAATCCAAATGACCACTTCTCCCTGGATGTGCGAAGCGGAGTGGATGGGAACAAGCACCCTGAGTTGGTGCTGGAGCTTGCCCTGGACCGCGAGGAGAAGGCCGTTCACCACCTCCTCCTTGTGGCTTTGGATGGCGGCAGCCCAGTCCGATCGGGCACCTCCCACATCCGCGTTACTGTCCTGGATGTGAATGACAACGCGCCCGTATTTACACAGCCCGAGTACCATGTAAGTGTTCCTGAGAATATGCCCGTGGGCACCCGGATACTCACAGTGACTGCCACTGACACAGATGAGGGATACAATGCCCAAGTGGCATATTTTCAAGAGAAAAACCCAGGAGAAACCTCAGAGGTATTTGAGCTTGAGTCAACGTCAGGAGAGATAACAATCACAAAGAGTCTAGATTTTGAGGATGCCAAAGTCCATGAAATTGATATTGAAGCTCAGGATGGTCCGGGCCTTCTGACCAGGACAAAGGTTATTGTGACAGTTCTGGATGTGAATGACAATGCCCCAGAATTTTACATGACATCTGTTACTAGCTCAATTCCTGAAGACTCTCCCCCAGGAACCATAGTTGCACTTTTCAATGTACATGACAGAGACTCTGGGCTGAATGCATTTATCACATGTTCACTCCCTGAGAACCTTCCTTTCAAGTTAGAAAGATCAGTGGACAATTACCACCGATTGGTTACAACCAGAGCCCTTGACAGGGAACAGTTTTCCTTTTACAACATCACTGTGACTGCTAAAGATGGAGGGAAACCATCTCTGTCCACGGATGCTTACATTTTGCTGCAGGTGGCAGACATCAATGACAACCCACCCACCTTCCCTCACGTGTCCTACTCTGCCTACATTCTTGAAAACAATCCCAGAGGTGCCTCTATCATTTCTCTGTCGGCCCATGACCCTGATAGTGACGACAATGCCCATGTAACTTATTCTTTGACCCAAGACACTCTTCAGGGTGCACCACTGTCCTCTTACATCTCCATCAACTCTGACACCGGCATCGTGTATGCGTTGCGCTCCTTTGACTATGAGCAGTTCCAGGATTTGCAACTGTGGTTGACTGCGTGGGATAATGGGAACCCACCCCTCAGCAGCAACGTGTCATTGAGCGTATTCGTGCTGGACCAGAATGACAACACGCCGGAAATCCTGTACCCGGCCCTCCCCACTGACGGTTCCACAGGCGTGGAGCTGGCGCCCCGATCC
>NW_022632040.1:0-18978 GCF_010015895.1 Lontra canadensis | reverse complement strand
TGATATACAAGAGAAAGAATAAAAACCATATGGATTATTTCCATATATGCAGAAAAAGCATTTGACAAAGTACAACATCGATTCATGATTAAAACCCTCAACAAAGTAGGTTTAGGGGGGAACATACTTCAATATAAAAGAAACCATATATGAAAAACCCATAGCTAACATCGTACTCAAAGATAAAAAACAGAGTTTTCGGGGCCCCTGAGTGGCTCAGTGGGTTAAAGCCTCTGCTTTCGGCTCAGGTCATGATCCCAGGGTCCTGGGATCGAGCCCCGCATCAGGCTCTCTGTTCAGCAAGGAGCCTGCTTTCCTTCCTCTCTCTCTCTGCCTGCCTCTCTGCCTACCTGTGATCTCTGTCAAATAAATAAAACAAACAAACAAACAAACAAACAAAAAAAAAACCAGAGTTTTCCCCTAAGATCAAGACAATGAAGTCCACCCTTTACCACTTTTATTCAACAGAGTACTGAAGTCCTAGCCACTGCAATTAGACAAGAAAAAGAAATAAAAGCAACCAAACTCATAAGGAATCACAAGGAAGAAGTTAAACTGTCGTTATTTGCAGATAACATGATACTATATATAGAAACCCTAAAATTTCCAACAAGAAACCACAAGAATTGATATATAAAGTCATTAAGTTTGCAGGACACAAAATCAATATACAGGAAATCCACTGTATTTCTGTACACTACCAAAAAGATGAAGAAAACAGTCCCTCAATTTGACTATCAGGTGCCTTGATGTTTTTTGGAATCTATAATCTTGGGTGGAGACCGTTTGGCCTCTAGTACATGAATGCTGGTTCCATTCGTGAGATTGGGAGAATTCTCATGAAGAACTTGTTCCACTATATCTTCTAGACTTCTTTCTTTCTCCTCCCCTTCAGGGATTCCAATAATTCTGACGTTGGAACATTTCATGGCATCATTTATTTCCCTGATTCTGTTTTCATGGCTTCTAAGCTGTTTGTTCCAGGCTTCCTCCTGATCCTTTCTCTCTATCTGTTTGTCCTCCAGATCACTAATTCTATCTTCTGTCTCAGTTACCCTAGCTTTTAGAGAATTTAGATTAGATTGGAACTCATCGAGAGCATTGTGAACCTCATCCCTGGTGGCTTTCAATTCTGCCCTAACGTTGTGAAGATCATCCCTGGTCGCTTTCAGTTGTGCCCTAATCAATTCTGTTTGGTCATCCATGGCTTTCTCCAACCTAGCTATTGCCTGGATTATTATTATTAATAATAGTATTATTAGCCTGAATTCTCTTTCTGACATTTTGTCTATGTTGATAGCTGTTAGCTCTGTTGCAGAAGGCCCATCCTCTGTATTTTTCCTCTGTTGGGCATTCCTCCTCCTAGTCATTTTGGTGAGAGATGACTGAACAGATGTAGCTTGATGTATCGACCATGCAGTCAAGGTTCACCCTGGAACACTCCTGAGCAATCAGGATTCCCCACCGAAATGAGAGAAAAAAGTAAAGAAAAAGAAAAAAAAAGAGAGAGAGAGAGAGAGACAGGAAAAAGAGGGAAGATAAAAGAGAAGGTTGAGCCCAAATGGGCCCCAAGGTAAGATTGATGAAGTATACAAACAAAAACAGACAAACAAAAAGACTGATAAAAGTATATGACAAGAGAAAAAAATACATATATATATGCAAATAAAGGAAGAAACTCGTCATAAAGAACCCCAAGTATAAGATTTATATACTATCAGGACAAACACAAAAACACAGAAACACTGGCAGAAGAAAAAGATGGAAGAGTGGTTATAGATTCTTAGTGTGGGAGAGAAGGTTGTTTTGATTCTTCCTGGATGTATCTTGATATCTTTGTTAAAGGACTCAACTTTCCTAAGATAAAGGGGGATTAATAATTGGTTTACCTATAGGGGTAGCATTGATTGGGGAAAGGGGATTACCTTGAAGTTTAATTCTATATGAATATTAGAAAATAAAAATTTAAAAGGAATAAACTAGATTAAACTAAACTAAAATTTAAAAAAAAAATTTTTAATAGAAATGCAAAAGAAAAACACTGGTGTATGTATCAAAAAGTACAGGTTAGAAGGTTATTATGGAATTTGATGTACTGGACATCTTACTATGATGGTAAATAGGTTAAAAAATTATCCATATTAAAAAAAAATGAACCAGAATAGTGGGAACGAGCTAAAAATAAAAGTTTTATCTATGAAGTAGTGGTGGTTGTTCTCTTGTAGTCTTTTTTTTTTTTTTTCTTTCCTAGTTGGTTTTCTGGGGGAAGGGCCTGCCACGTGGGTTTTCAGTCAATGATGTTCCCTGAGTTAAGTCCTCCTGCCCCCCTCAAGGGGGTGGGCTCTGAGGAAAGCAGTTTTTTCAGGCTTTTATTCTCTGTGAGGTTTTTATGTTTGTTCACTTTTTTTTTTCCTCTCGCCTTGATTGCTTTTGATGGTTTTTGTAGGTTTAGAGGAAAGTGAACTGCACCCTGACCTCCCTCTCAGAGAGAAGCCTCAGTCTGGTCCCCTGTGGATGCTGCAGAGCCCATATAAATTCCCCCTTGGCCGCTGGCAGAGCAGGATCTGAGTCGCGGTCCCGGGGGACGCAGGATCTTCTGCTTGTACCCAAAACCATGGCATCGGCGGCTGTCTGGGAAGCTCCAGACCACCAGAGAGGTTCCAAGCAGTGATTGCACACTGAGATTTTCCCACTGGCCCCGGGCTGGGAGTGCCTGGTCTTTCTGGGTTTAAGAGCGCCGGGCTTGTGTGCACCTCTCTCAGGGGAGGGTGTGGGTCGCGTGCGCGTCTCAGGCTCTGATAGCAGGGCATGGGTCTGAGAGCACATTAAAAAGATTATCCACCATGACCAGGTGGGATTCATCCCTGGGCTACAAGGATGATTCAACATTCGCAAATCAATCAATGTGATAGAACAAATTAATAAGAGAGAAGAACCACATGGTCCTCCTAATTGATGCAGAAAAAGCATTTGACAAAATCCAGCATCCATTCCTGATTAAAACGCTTCAAAGTATAGGGATAGAGGGAACATTCCTGAACTTCATAAAATCTATCTATGAAAGACCCACAGCAAATGTCATCCTCAATGGGAAAAAGCTTGCAGCCTTCCCGTTGAGATCAGGAACATGACAAGGATGCCCACTCTCACCACTCTTGTTCAACATAGTATTAGAAGTCCTAGCAACAGCAATCAGACAACAAAGAGAAATAAAAAGGTATCCAAATTGGCAATGAAGAAGTCAAACACTCTCTCTTCGCAGATGACATGATTCTTTATAGAAAACCCAAAAGACTCCACCCCCAAACTACTAGAACTCATACAGGAATGCAGCAACGTGGCAGGATACAAAGTCAATGTATAGAAATCAGTGGCTTTCTTATACACTAACAATGAAAATACAGAAAGGGAAATTAGAGAATCGACACCAAGAACCATAAGATACCTGGGAATAAACCTAACCAAAGAGGTAAAGGAACTGTACTCGAGGAACTACAGAACACTCATGAAAGAAACTGAAGACACAAAAAGATGGAAGACCATTCCATGCTCTTGGATTGGAAGAATAAACATTGTTAAAATGTCTATATTGCCTAGAGCAATCTATACTTTTAATGTCGTTCCGATCAAAATTCCACCAGTATTTTTCAAAGAGCTGGAGCAAATAATCCTAAAATTTGTATGGAATCAGAAAAGACCCCGAATCACTAAGGAAACACTGAAAAACTAAAATAAAACTGAGGGCATCACGTTACCTGATTTCAAGCTTTACTACAAAGCTGTGATCACCAAGACAGCATTGTACTGGCATAAAAACAGACACATAGACCAGTGGAACAGAGTAGAGAGCCCAGAAATGGACCCTCAACTCGATGGGCAAATAATCTTCGACGAAACAGGAAAAAATAAATGGAAAAAAGACAGTCTCTTCAATAAATGGTGCTGGGAAAACTGGACAGGTATATGTAGAAGAATGAAACTCGACCATTCTCTTACACCAAAAACAAAGATAAACTCAAAATGGATAAAAGACCTCAACATGAGACAGGAATCCATCAGAATCCTAGAAGAGAACATAGACAGCAACCTCTTCGATATCAGCCACAGCAACTTCTTTGAAGATATGTCTCCAAAGGCAAAGGAAACAAAAGCAAAAATGAACTTTTGGGACTTCATCAAGATCAAAAGCTTCGGCACAGCAAAGGAAACAGTCAACAAAACAAAGAGGCAACCCACGGAATGGGAGAAGATATTTGCAAATGACAGTACAGACAAAAGGTTGATATCCAGGATCTATAAAGAACTCCTCAAACTCAACACACACAAATCAGACATCATATAAAAAAATGGGCAGAAGACATGAACAGACACTTCTCCAATGAAGACATACAAATGGCTATCAGACACATGAAAAAATGTTCATCATCACTAGCCATCAGGGAGATTCAAATTAAAACCACATTGAGATACCACCTTACACCAGTTAGAATGGCCAAAATTAGCATGACAGGAAACAACGTGTGTTGGGAGAGGATGTGGAGAAAGGGGAACCCTCTTACACTGTTGGTGGGAATGCAAGTTGGTACAGCCACTTTGGAGAACAGTGTGGAGATTCCTTAAGAAATTAAAAACAGAGCTTCCCTGTGACCCTGCAATTGCACTACTGGGTATTTACCCCAAAGATACAGATGGAGTGAAAAGAAGGGCCATCTGTACCCCAATGTTTATAGCAGCAGTGGCCACAGTCGCCAAACTGTGGAAAGAACCAAGATGCCCTTCAACGGACCAATGGATAAGGAAGATATGGTCCATATACACTATGGAGTATTATGCCTCCATCAGAAAGGATGATCACCCAACTTTTGTATCAACATGGACAGGACTAGAAGAGATTATGCTGAGTGAAATAAGTCAAGCAGAGAGAGTCAATTATCATATGGTTTCACTCATTGGTGGAGCATAACAAATAGCATGGAGGACATGGGGAGATGGAGAGGAGAAGGGAGTTGAGGGAAATTGGAAGGGGAGGTGAACCATGAGAGACTACGGACTCTGAAAAACAACCTGAGGGTTTTGAAGGGGCAGGGGGTGGGAGGTTGGGGGAGCAAGATGGTGGGTATTAAGGAGGGCACGTATTGCATGGAGCACTGGGTGTGGTACAAAAACAATGAATACTGTTACGCTGTAAAGAAATTTTAAAAAAATGAACATCAGACCTTAAAAAAAAAAGAAATGGGGTTTTATATAATTGTATTAAAAATTTCAGGTCTGGGGGCGCCTGGGTGCCTCAGTGGGTTAAAACCTCTGCCTTCGGCTCAGGTCCGTGATCCTGGGGTCCTGGGATCGAGCCCCACATCGGGCTCTCTGCTCGGCGGGGAGCCTGCTTCTCCCTCTCTCTCTCTGCCTACTTGTGATCTCTGTCAAATAAATAAATAAAATCTTTAAAAAAAAAATTTCAGGTCTGTCGGAAAAGCCTAACAAATCAAGATATGTGCAATTTTTTACTGCTAAACTCAACTTTCCTAAGGAACTGCACTGATGTTGAATTTACTTCAAAATACAACCTTGGTTTGTAGGTAAACAGCCTTTCAGGTTATTTCCTGATTATCAAGTTCCTTCACTATATCCTTATTCTTCATGTGTCATGTAAGTATTTTCTGTTCCTCAGTTTGGTTCAGAAAACTCCACATTGGAGGAAGGCAGGGTCTTCCTCCAATGCGATGGTGGGTTTACGTTTGGGACACCAGTTTTATTTTATTTATTTTAGGATTATTTATTTATTTATTTGACAGAGAGACACACAGAGAGAGAGGGAACACAGGCAGGGAGAGTAGGAGAGGGAGAAGCAGGCTTTCCGCCGAGCAGGGAACCTGATATGGCCCTCAATCCCAGGACCCTGGGGTTATGACTTAAGCCAAAGGCAGATGCTTAATGACTGAGCCTCCCAGGCAGCCAGGACACCAGTTTTAGATGGTTGCAAATCTCTGGAGAGTAAAGATGACAGGCCGAGGTCTGTTAGCTCCATTCTTTTTTCTTATCTTTTTTCAGACTTTATTTATTTATTTCTCAGAAAGAGCATAAGTGAGACAATGGGAGTAGGGGAGAGAGGCAGAGGAGCAGAGGAGGCAAATACTTAACTGATTAAGCCACCCAGGGTCCCAGCTCCGTTCCTTTCTGTGGAGAGATCCACTGCACCCTGTCCACTGCCACCTCTTCTTGCTCAAATAACAGGATCCTCTCGTCACCGGGCCCACTTTAGCAGTACCTCACCACAGACATTATGAGAGTTTCCTAAGAGCTTTGGTTACTCAGGGTCCCAAACAAACTTTAAGTAGAAAGTCTCGCTCTTATGACTTGTTCTTTTTTCTACTTAGACCCCAAAAGAAAGACAGTTACCTACAGAAGCTTACAATCTTTTATGGAAACCTCTTACTGCTACCAATGCTCTCTATTACCTTTTGGTACTCAGATCAGTCAAGTCAACTTACCCCTTGGCATCGCTGTCGTCAGAGGATCCTATGAAGGAATCCATAACTCTGTTAAAAAGTAAAAAACAGACAAAAATTAAAATCATTTTGGAAAGCAATCAGGTTCCTTTTCCTGACAGAATTTTAGGACATGACAAATAAAATCCCGAGGAAACATGACAGAAACAACAGGAAGTTTCAGGGTACAGCAACGGAACCTCTGGGACAGACTCTCAGCTGTTTGTTCGTTCACTGGAAAGAGAAGGAACTAAGGGAGGTGTAGTTTTTGTGATTATACCACCTTTCTTCTCCATTTTGTCAGCCATTCATACATTCTGGAATCAGTTGAGATATGTGAATGATCTGACCATGGGCACAGGGAGGTGGATCCAGGTAATAGATAGCAAAGGACACAGAAATAAAGAAACTGTCAAAACAATTAATATTCCAGGGCCAAGGACTAGTCTCTGGCCATCATTTGGTATAGAAGAAATAAACAAGAATGTTTAAAGGATTTTTCTGAAGTGAAAACAGAACAAGTGTTCAGAATGATTTTTCTCTCAGATCATCACAAAGAGGTATCTGGTTAAGTTATCCAAAGTCAAGACTTCCTGCCACCAAACCACTGGGTTGGATAACTTAATCTCTCTACAGATTAACTTCGTCACCTATAAAATAAGACACACTGAAAATGCACTTTGCATGTGTCTACTTCATAAACTCATGCTGAAGTTCACCATCTCACAAACATTACAAGTTTTTAGGCAGTCTGCCCTCCTCACCAAATGTACTATCAAAAATACCAATGTGACAAATATGAAAAAAAATCAGTGACAACAACATAAAAAGATAATATTTAAGTTTCAAAAACACTTCAAGATTTCCAACATACTACATTCCCATAATTTCCTGGGAAATTTTGGATTCCTATCCATAGGATACTCTTCCTCCAAAACTACAGAAATTAAACTAAAGTATAGATTTTAAAAACTAACAATACCACAAACCCTGTGAGTCTCCAAGGAGATACAGCTGTCCCTTACCTAGCAGACAGGAAAAGGCTGCTATGGGCAGTTTCAAGGGGCTGAGTGGAAGGGAAAATTTTAAGTTCTGTTCTTGCCTTTCCCCAGAGATAGTCACTCCCATTCTTAGTAGCAACTACCCAGAAGTAATTAGAATAAAATTTGGGTAACATTAGGTTAGCTAATGAAAGCAGGGAAAGGCTGAAGAGCAATTCTTGGGCTTTTACCTCTCCCCTACCTCCAAGGCCAAGGTGAACAACCTAGAACGCTACCTTCTCCAATGCCGCTTCTGTCCAGGACCTTAAAGGTGATGTACCCTGGCTACAAAAATTACCTGGATCACAGTGTTTCACTGTTCTGCAGACTCTGTCCCCAGGTTATCGCCCTCATGTTAAATATACTGAGAAAGATATATCTTAGGTCCCAGCTTTGAACAAGGATGACTTGTATTACCTCATCCAACAGAGGATACTTTTGAAAGTGGAACAGACATGCTATTAATAATTATGCTTTGAGAACAGCTACAGACTGAAATTGTCCCAAGCCAATCATTAGCCCTTCCCTAATACAAGTTACCAGACAGGCGGTCAATGGCCACAAGGAATGTAAGATCACAAATCAAAATAATTAGATACCTGAGGAGTACAAACACTGAAAACAAAATACGACCAAGATTTTAAATAAGCGTTAGAAATACCATTAAAGGGTGCCTGGGTGGCTCAGTGGGTTAAGCCTCTGCCTTCAGCTCAGGTCATGATCTCAGGGTCCTGGGATCGAGCCCCACACATCCGGCTCTCTGCTCACCAGGGAGCCTACTTCTCCCTCTCTCTCTGCCTGCCTCTCTGCCTACTTGTGATCTCTCTCTGTCAAATAAATAAATAAAATCTTAAAAAAAAAAAGAAAAGAAATACCCTTTTAAAGGTACAAGGGAAGAGGATAGTAAGTGAAATGAGAATAAGAAATTCTAAGGAAAAACCTAAGCAAAATAAGTCAGTCAGAGAAAGACAAATACCATATGATTTCACTCACATGTGGAATTTAAGAAACAAAGTAGGGGGGAAGGGAAGGAAAAATAAGATGAACATTGAGAGGGAAGCAAACCTTAAGAGATGCTGAGCTCTAATAAATAAACTGAGGGTTTTTGGAAGGGAGGTGGGTGGAGGGAAGGGATAATTGCATGACGGGCATCAAGGAAGCCACTTGATGCAATGAGCACTGGGTGTTAAAACTGATAAATCATGAAATTCTACTTCTGAAACTAAAAATAAACAAAAACAAAAACAAAAAGACCGAGACCAGGAAAGGTCTAGGAAAACACCTGAAGGCATAGAGTGAATGGCGGTTTTTTTACTGAAGGCCAGGATTCTACCCTCTGCTTACACGCTCATTAAAGGGAACTTCTAAACACACACACACATACACACACATACACACACACACAAGAGGGTATCTTAAACTTAAAAGTCTAATTGTTGAAATAAAGAATCATTTCATGGGATACATAGTAGTTTGGATACATGTGAAAAGCAAATTAATCTGGAGTTGGAAGACAAGGTTGAGACACTCTCCCAGAAAATAGTAGAAAAAAAAATAGAACATACAAAAGAAAAGCCAGTTGATATGAAGGATAAAAACAGATCTCCAACACTTAGATTATAGACATCTAAGGAAAAAAATTTTGAAAAATAAATTTCTTAAAATTAAAGAAAGAATATCACAAAAGTGATATTTCATTTCATGAACATTTAAATGGTTTTTATTAAGTGCCAGGCATTGTCCTGATGTTTCACAAATATTTCAATTGGTCCTCATTACAACTCTTGCAAATGTAACTATTATTATTTGTTTTAACCAATTCACAGATCTTGAATAGTCATAGGTCTCTAACATCTGTCATGCTGATTTGCAAACCACTCCTCACTAATAAAAATCTGTGACCTTCCCTGTGGTGATTAACAGTGGTTCACATATTGATTGATACAGGACAACTAAAGCCCTTATAGTGGCCATCTCAAAATGGTCACCCCCTCAAAAAGGACAGAGCAGCCCTAATAGGGCATCCAGGTGTCCCAGAGGAGAAGCTAAAAGTGGCTGTGACTCAGCAAAGGAAACAGTCAACAAAACTAAAAGCAACCTACAGAATGGGAGAAGATATTTGCAAATGTCTTATCAGATAAGGGCTAGTATCCAAAATCTATAAAGAACCTATCAATCACAACACCAAAAAAAAAAACCAAAAAAAAAAAAAAATCTGGTCAAGGAATGGGCAGAAGACATGAACAGACATTTCTCCAAAGAAGACATACAAATGGAGAACAGACACATGAAAAAATGCTGAACGTTGCCCAGCACCAAGAAAATGCAAATCAAACCAGAAGGAGATACCACCTTACACCAGTCAGACTGGCTAAAATTAACAACTCCGGAAAGAATAGAAGTTGGCAAGGATGCAGAGAAAAGGGAACCCTCTTATACTGGTGGTGGAAATGCAAACTGGTGCAGGCACTCTGGAAACAGTATGGAGGTTCCTCAAAAAGTTTAAAATAGAACTACCCTATGACCCAGCCATTGCACTAGTAGGTATTTATCCAAAGGATACAAACATAATAATTGGAAGGAGTATGTGCAGCCCAGTGTTTATAGCAGCTAAGTCCACAGTAGCCAAACTATGGAAAGATCCCAGATGTCCAACAACAAATGAATGGATAAAGAAGAGGTGGTGTATATGTATACAGTGGAATATTACTCAGCCACCAAAAAGAATGAAATCTTGCTGTTTGCAATGACATGGATGGAACTGGAGGATATTATGCTAAGCAAAATAAGTCTACCCCCCAAAAAAGCCAATTATCATATGATTTCACTCCTATGTGGAAATTAAGAAACAAAACAGATGAACATAGGGGAAGGGAAGGAAAAAATTAGATGAAATCAGAGAGGGAGACCAATCATAAGAGACTCTTAACTCTAGGAAACAAACTGAGGGTTGCTGGATGGGAGGTAGGTCAAGGGATAAGGTAGACGGGGGGATGGGGAAGCTGGGAGATGAGCATTAATGAGGGCAGATGATGGAATGAACACTAGATGTTATTTGAAACTGATGAATCACTAAATTGTACCTCTGAAACCAATACTATACTGTATGTTAATTAAATTGAATTTAAATTTTAGAGAAAGTGACTGCGGCTATCACATGCATATTATTACTGGCATTCTGCCTACGCTGTAGTATTTTAAATCAATTATAAGCATAAAACAAGATCTTTAAATTGTGAGTTTGCCAAATTTCATTTATATACAGTTTACATTAATCATGAAAGAAAGTATACATATATTCCCTATTCTATTAACCAAGGCTGAGAATTATCCTTAAAATTTAGTAAATTTAAGGCTTATCACTTACTTATTTTTTTGTTGAATCAACCAAAGATATATATGGTTATTCTTTAATCTCTGCATGTCATAAATTTGTAGTTAATCTACGATTAATCTAAAAAAAGGAAAGGCACATATTAAATTCAGTATTTTTAAAAGACATAAGATATTTGCCCAATTAGAAAGTCATACACTGAACTTATTAGAAATGGATCAGCATTTCTAAAGTCTTGAATCCACAAACTTAGAACATCTACAATCCTGTACAATTTTATCAATCCATGAAATGTGCATTTTGTATTTTCCCCTCAGTATTTTATTCTGGGTTGAGAAATAGAAGAAAAGTTTTTTGAATGTACAGGAAGTTTAATTCAAAGACAGGACACTTTAAAGACTGTTCTCTTGCTACATAGGACCCAGGAAGGGAAACAAACTCATTTCAAACCAATTTTATATTATCATAGAGATTTATGATCTTTCCATCCTGAAATATTCTGTAGCATAAATCAAAGGGTGGGAAAGCAAAGATGCATCCTTCAACATTGCAGAGAACAATCTGTGTCATGCAAGAAAACTAGAAGTCACTGGAGAATAAGATACTGCCAAGTTACCGTGGCAATCCAAGTTATCAAGGAGGCAGCCTGAAATGTGCCACAAGGCCTAAATTCTGGACAAGGAGAAAAAAATGAAAATGAATTTAAAATATTTTCATAAATAGGTCAATTTGGGCATAAATGTTGATGAGGAGTTTGGGTGTGAGGGCCAACCACCTGGAAATTCCGTACTCGCAAGAGATAGCACCTCATGGGCAGTGGGAGTAGGAATCCCAAAGCTCTGAGGTTGCTCCATTCTGTTCCAGAGGTGGCCAGGAAGGGGTGGACCAAGGCACAGCCGCATATTTAAGGATACTCCTACCCTGCAAAGCTCAGATCTGCTTACCTGCAGGCAGGGCTGCTTTCGAGGGGCCGAAGCAGAAAGATGGTAGACACAGAAAGACTAGGATCTTGTCACTTGACAACAAATTTTCGTAAATGGGAGCAAACATTACTAGAGATACTAATAGCAGAGTTCTTTCTTCCTGCCTTCCAGGATGATGCCTTTAACTTCTTTTCCTTTTTTATTTTAATTTCCCCAAACCAAGCCCATTAAGTCAAATCTTGCCCCAATTCCTGGCCAGCAGCGAGGTTACAGCTATTTGGTCCTATATTGACGTAGTGCACCCCCATAACCCCATCCATACACCCTCACCCCACAGTCCCTCCACCTCTGGTTCCCTGAGGGTGGGAAGGTTCTGGGAGGTCCCCAGGAAAATACAAACATTTATTAATGCTCCTCACTGTTAGGGTCCGTGATCAAAGGAACGAGACTGACACAAAGCGAAAATCAAAGCTTTATTTCGCGCCAAGCATGGAAAATCAAACTGACCGGTCGGTCGGGGACATCTCTTACGAAGAGGCGACGACAATGAGGACGCCACTCCAAACGACGATGAGATGATGACGACGAGGACGACCACGCCGCTCCAGCGAGGCCGCTCCCGACAACAAGGACAGAGACGACGACAACGAGGACGACAACCCTGATGACACAGACTCTGCTCCCCATGATGCCACCCTGACAAGGCCACTCCCCAGAGGAGGCCACCGCTCCAGACGAGGCTGATGCCCAGACGAGGCCGCTCTGGATGAGGCCGCTGGAGGACCAGGCTGCTCCCCGGAATGACGCCACTCTGGGAGGCCGCTCCGGCGGCAAGGCGGTTCTTGGCGGGGCCCCTCGTGGCGGGGCTGCGGTTCCGGATGGCGAGGCCCCTCCCGGCGGGGCTGCGGATGGGGGCGGCGAGGTCCCTCGCGGCCCAAGGCCGCGGTTCGGGGCAGCGAGGCCCCCTGCGGCGGGGCCTTGGCTTGGGGCGGCGGGGCCGAGGCTCGGGGCTGCTGCGAGGCCGCTCGCGACAGGGAGGCTGCTGGCGGCTAGGCCGTTCGCCGCAGCGCCGCTGCCCACGGCCGCGGCTGCGGGCCACAGTTTGGGCGGCGAGTAGGCGGCGGTGCCGGTGCTTGGCGGTGGCGAGGCCACTCGCAGTGGCGAGGCTGCTGGCGGCTAGGCCGTTCGCCACGGCGCCATGGTTCTGGTTGGCGAGGCCACTGGCGGCGAGGCAGTGGCTGGGTGGTGCTGAGGCCGACCTGGCGGTAGGGGCGGCGCGGTTCCCAACAACTATCACCACCGGGCTATCCTGAGGGCTCTCCTAAGGGCTCTCCCTAACAGCTATTCTAACTCCTCCTACTACTCCTACTAGGCCCCCCGCCCAGCCTCACAGACTAACCTTTATAGAGGTGGAGTGTGGCCCACACACAGATGGCCAATGGGTTTTCAACCACAGTAAATATATGCTTGCCCCACTGATTGGATGTCTCCATCCTGCCTGGCCCGCCCCTATATCTGGGGTTTACAAGTAAGTTCCTCTGACTAACCAGGCCCTTACACCCACAGCGGAGCACAAAGCAAAACTTCCTGTCTGTGGCCACAAAGACTCCCTTCCTATACCCTCCGCCATCCTCCAGCCCTATCTCTAGGACATTATATTCTTTTTACTCTCAGTGAGAATGAAGGACAATGTTAGTCAACATAGAAAGTAGAGTATAGGATACCCTTGTCTGGAGAGCCCTCCACCCCAGCTCTTTACCTGGTACTTGTAACAAGCCAGTAGTGGAATAAGAGTTCCGTGTCCATGGCAACCCCAAACAACACATTCCGGGTGGTCCTGAGATAGTAGTAGAGTGTGGAATACAATGAACTTGGTTCCACACTGATTCCAGTTGGTCCTGAGTTTGTAGTAGTTGAGTGGGGTATACCATGAACTTGGTTCCAGGCTATAGGGTCTTAAAAATAGATGCAGTTCTCCTTAAAGATGAGGAATGGGGGAATACCAAGATCAAAGATCTGAGGATCATAATCTCACAGCAGATTGTCTCATCTTATACCTTTTACTTTGCAAGAAAGAGAATGAATCAGAGGGCTGAATGTTTTCTGGAAACCCTAAATTTGACTAAAATAGGCAAGGTTGATACAGGACTCAGGACAAAAATTATTTATGCAAGCTATCATTTCATGGGATTGAGAGGAAGCAATCAAATAGTAAGTTTAGGGGCACCTGGGAGGCTCAGTGGGTTAAAGCCTCTGCCTTCGGCTCGGGTCATGATCCCAGAGTCCTGGGATTGAGACCCGCATCAGGCTCTCTGCTCCGCGGGGAGCCTGCTTCCTCCTCTCTCTCTGCCTGCCTCTCTGCCTACTTGTGATCTCTGTCAAATAAATAAAATCTTAAAAAAAAACACAAATATTAATTTAATTTAATTTTATTTATTTGACAGACAGAAATCACAAGTAGGCAGAGAGGCGGGGCGGGGGGGGCAGGCTCCCTACCGAGCAGAGAGCCCGATGCGGGCCTCGATCCAAGGACCCTGAGATCACGACCTGAGCCGAAGGCAGAGGCTTTAACCCACTGAGCCACCCAGGCGCCCACAAATATTAATTTTAAATCTAAAATATTCCCATTTTCCTGGTAGAGCAAACCTGAGGTGGATACAAGTGCCAAAAAAGGAAAACAAATATGGAAAGAAATTTTAAAAAATACAGATGAAACATCAGAAATTTCTGTATGAAAATTAAAAGAATTACCACAAAAAGGAATATGAAACACCTGTTTGACAGTCTGTGCTGGTACATGTTCTGATGCCTAATAAATGGTCACAGCTGAAGTTACAGAAAAGAAATTAAGGTCATACTTATTAAATATTTCTGCAAGTACTTGGCAAGATACAAAAATGAATAAAACATGGTCACTGACTTCAGTATCATGTTGATGACCCCAAGACTAGATCATTTTGAAATATGCCCAGAGCATTCTGTTCTCTGTGAGAAAGAACTGCTCTAACAGAAATTATTTTACCAGAGCCTTGTGTTCCCTAAGGGAAAGGCAAGAAGACAACCTTAGCCCTTCTAGACTTCCCGTCTCCCATAAGAGGATGATAAAGAGACTAAGAAACTCTTTCAAAGGTCACAATATTTGTTTCTTCTCAGGTCTTAATATTTTATTGAAAACTGGACTTTTAAAATAACTGCAAATCACTGATTTTTCCCTTTCCCAGGGATCATTGTTGTTCGTTTAGTGACTTTTCTGAATTCTGATTAGAAATTTCTAATTCAAAATTCTGTAAAGCCTCTATTCTTTATAAAGTGTGGCCACTGAAGTCAGCTTGGTTAGCATAATGGTCAGCTAATAAACCTACAGATTCACTCAGGTGCCTGGGAAGCACTAAGTCTCTCCATAGACACAAGAAGTTTCATGTACTGTTTGAGCACGCTTTCCACACAGCCAGGCAGGTTACAGGTCCACCATAACCTACACTTGTGCAGGGCACAAGAAGATTGGCCGGGGATAAGAAAGACTTGAAAAGACCTAAAGGTTTCAAGTAGGCAAAATCCTGGACACGTGTACAGCCTTAGAGGTGCAGGTGGCCTTCTAGAGTCCCAGGAATATGCTGCAGCTTTTCAAACTCCCTATGGATATCTCATTACACAGCTTTTTCTCTTGTCTCAACTAGTATCTATACCTCAGGCAGCCGTGATGTTCAACAGTGGTCTCTGATTTCACTGATTTCAACAAATGTCCCCAGGGCAAAGGCTGGGTAAGCTCCAAGTCAGGCCCCATAAAGACAGTCTTGTGAGTGGGCTCTTGCAGGGACCCACTAGATAGGTCAAATAATGACATTTCTCTGGGAACAGACCTTTGAATAGCTCTAATCCCCTTCTGTCCCCTCTATTGGTACCCAGAAGACCGGTTTTCACCACGATTGCTAGATGTTGCTCTTCAAGGCTACCATGGAGCTGGGGAGAGTGTAATATGAATGGCGCAAGATAGAACACCACAAAGTTCTCTGTTCTCATCAAAATCCAGAGTATATTCTTCAATAAATGCTCCCCCAGATTGCTGCAAGCCTTTGGTTAATTTCCAGAGTTCTGGAAAAGAGGATTCTGACCATTTTCACCAACATACTTGCTATTTTTATAAAGGGAAGAATTTTTAGAGATCCCTGCTTTGCCATTTTCACTGGCATTATTTCTAAAAGTACCTCTTAAAAAAAAAAAAAAGGATTTTATTTATTTATTTATTTGACAGAGAGAGAGGGAGAGATCATAAGTAGGCAGAGAGGCAGGCAGAGAGAGAGGAGGAAGCAGGCTCCCTGCTGAGCAGAGATGCGGGAGCTGGATTCCAGGACTCTGGGATCAGGACCTGAGCTGAAGGCAGAGGCTTAACCCACTGAGCAACTCAGGCACCCCCTAAAAATACTTTTAAATACATTGCTAAATTTAAAGAAGGGAAGTATGAAATGATCACAGGCACACAAACACGCACACACATGCATGCACACATACATACACACTCTGGTACTGAAACTAAAGTGGTAAATGACACAGAAGCCTGCAATGCTTTGGGAGTATGTCAAGCCAAAAAAATCTAGAGTTTTGTTAGTTAATATTGTGGCTGCCTGAAGTGCTAAACAGGAAGTGGGGCAAACAACAGGCTAACCAAAATGCTAGGAAGGGAGGAAAGAGGGAAGAAGGGAGGGAGGGAGGATAGAGAGGGAGGGAGGGAGGAAAGTTGTGAAATGAGATGTCAAGAAAGGACTTTGAGAAGTTCTAACATATTCCTGGGAATCTAGAGTTTTGTTGGTTACCCACGTAATAGGATTGGAATTTTACAAAGTGGTGAGCTAAATCTAAGAACTACATGTAAATCCAGGCACCCAGACTGGTTATATGTTTAATTGGAAAAAAAAAAAAAAAAAACCCAACAACAACAAAAAAAACAAACAAAAACCAAAAACAAACTTGAAAAAAACCTATATGCTAACAGAATGACCAACAAGCAAATCAGTGTCTTTGTTGGCACTGGGTTTAAAAATATTAATAATTTTAATAGTCTCGCTAATGTTTTGTAACCAGCTTTATGCTCTTTCTGCGATTTGAATTGATGCTATGCTCACAGTCCAAGAAACCTCAGTCCAAGCAATTAAATTGAAGTGGTTCCTGATTGGTAGTGACCCTAGCACCCAGCAGAAACCAAAGAAAATCATCTCAATTTAGATCCCTCAGGATTCCCAAAACTAAGGTTCATCCAAATATGAGCTGTTAACACCATCCAGCAAACACATGAGGAATCATACCCTCATGAACAGAAGTCAACAAAAATTATTAAAAAAAAAAAAAACATGGAAAGACTACAGAAATTAAAGTAAGAAACTTTATGTTCAGGAAATACATTTAAATTATGGCATACACAACATGAATCGTTAAACATTATATCAAAAACTAATGATGTACTAGATGTTGGCTAACTGAATTTAAGTACAAAAAAATAAATAAAAGTATGTTTGAAGTGAATAATAGAGATAAACACTACCTGGAACAGAAAGAAAGGCCATTGGCTTGCTTTGGAACTTTGATTTTTTGAAGGGGATGATTCTAGAGCTTGGACTTGAAGGACAGTAAATAAAAAGGCAGGAAGAAAAATGTGGTGAGGAAATTCCAGACAGGAAAATCATAAAAAAGCAATTACACAGAAGCCCTGAACAGCATGGGGACTTTTGGGGACACTAAACATTATCTATTATTCCCATAAATAACACGCAGAGCAGGGAGTAGCAGAAGTTGCAAATATAGCCCTGCACAACATATTAAGTAGCACAGACTTTATACGCCAGCAAATTGGACAATCTGAAAGAACTGGATAAATTCCTAGACACATACAATCTTCCAATACTGAATCAGGAAGTAATTTGTTCAGATTTTATATTTCTAGCAATGAAATTGAATCAGTAATCCAAAAATTTCCAAACAAAAGTCCTGGACCAAATGAATTCATAGGTGAATTCTACTAAACATTTTTCAAAGAGTTAATACCTATCCTCTTCAATATATTAAAAAAAAAAAAATAGAGGAAGAAAAATTTCCAAATATAGTCTACAAGGCCAGAATTACCCTGATAGCAAAACCAGGCAAAGACACTACAAAAAAAGAAAACTACCAACCAGTATCTCTGATCAACAGAGATACAAAAATTCTCACAAAAATATTAGCAAACTGCATTCAGCAAATGCATTAAGAAGATCTTTCACCACCATCAAGTGGGATTTATTCTGGAAACAAGAAGGATGGTTCAATATTCACAGATCAATGTGATACACATCAATAAAGGATAAAAAATCATGTCATCTCAGTAGGATTTTGTCAAACGCTTTCTCTGTACCAACTTCTGCCCATGATAAAAACTCAACAAAGTGTTTTTAGAGGAAACACACATCAATATTATAAAAGCCACATACGAAAACGCACAGCTAACATGATACTCAATGGCGAAAAACAGAGTTTTCCCTCTAAGATCACAAACAAGAAATGGATGTCCATTCTTACCCCTTTCATTCCACATAGTACTGAAGTCCTAGCCACAGCAATCAAACAAGAAATACAAGCCATCCAAATAGGTAAGGAAAAAGTCAAATTGTCACTTTTTGCAAATGACATAATACTATACATAGAAAATCCTAGACCCCACCAAAAAACTATTCAAATAAATGAATTTAGTAAAGTATCAGGATACAAAATAAATGTACAGAAATTAGTTGTGCTCCTATATACTAATAATGATGTACCAGAAAAAATGAACAATTCCATTTACAATTGTGCCAAAAAGAATAAAATAGCTAGGAATAAACTTAAGCAAGGGGATGGAACACCTGTACTCTGAAAACTATGAAACACTGATAAAAAAATCACTGAAGATGACACAAATGGAAAGATATTCCATGCTCATTGATTAAAAAAAAAAACTCACAAGATTAATTTCTCCAAAGATTTTTTTAGAATAATCTCTACACCAATGTAGGGTTCAAACTCACAATGCCAGGATCAAGAGTCACAAGCTCTACAAGCTAAGCCAGCCAGGGACCCCAGAAAAATTTACTCTTGTTAAAATGTCCACACTACCCAAAGCAGTCTACAGATTGAACACAAACCCTCTTAAAATGCCACCTGTATTTTTCACAGATCTAGAACAAAGAATC
>NW_022632039.1:606-19018 GCF_010015895.1 Lontra canadensis | reverse complement strand
ATATATATATATATATATATATATATATATATATATATATGATAGCCCTTACCAGCTTAAAAAAACAGCCAAGCTCTTAACAGCACTCATTTATGGAGCTACCGCAGTGTGCCAGGCGCTTTCTAGGCATCTCTTTAATCCCACAACAACCAGGAAAGGTAGACGTGGTCAGCCCCCTTTCCCGGAGGAGAAGCCAAGCCTCAGAGAGGTGAAGCTCCGTGCCCAGGGTTGCACAGCAACCTGGATAGAGCCAGGATGGGGCCCCAGGCTCTAAGACGTAGGTGAAGAGCTGGAGCTTGGACCTGTTCCCAAGTCAGTTTTGCCAAGGAATAAGCTCCCGCTGAGAGGTGATCCCTCTCTCTTGTCTCACTCCGCAGAGCATGATGAGTGGGAGGGAGGTTGCGGGCCGTTCTCCAAGGTAAGAGGGTTCGTTGTAGCCCATTTGGGGAGCAGAACAGCATAGCCTGGCTTTCTCCAAGTGTGTGTGTCTGCGTGCACATGGGTGAGTGTACACGTGTGACTGTGTGAGGTTGGCTGGGTGTCGGATCTCACAAAGCCACGTGATCCAAATCTGTACATTTTCCCAAAATGTCAATCTTACTTCCAAAATTGAGACATGATGAATTTTTTTAAGATTTTATTTATTTATTTGACAGAGAGAGAGAGAGAGAACACGAGCAGGCAGAGCGGCAGGCAGAGGGAGAGGGAGAAGCACGCGCCCTGCTGAGCAGGGAGCCCAATATGATGCGGGGCTCAATCCCAGGACCCTGGGATCATGACCTAAGCCTAAGGCAACCACTTAACCGACTGAGCCATCAGGGGCCCCATGAGACATGGTGAATTTTACATGAAAGTGCAGATGGCTATAAAATGGCTAAGAACGTAAATGTCATGTGGTATTTCAAGGTGACGAAAGACAACGAGTATGAGGGGCGTCTTTTTAGGTACCAAGTACTAGTCTGAGAGCTCTGTACACGTGAACTAGTTTAATCCTCAAAGCTGTCTGTTGCAGGGACTGTTACTACCCCACCCCCACCCCACCCCCACCCCCAGTATAGGTGCAGAAAGATGCAGAGACTGAGGATGTAAAAAGTTAACTTGTTCAAGTTCACACAGCCGGGAAGCAGAGGAGGCAAACATAAGCATTTCAATAGCCAGATATTAGAACATCTGTATTACCCATGGTTAGTGCAATTAAACATTTACAAACAGACGGGCAGCTGAGGATGTTGAAGAAGCAGGTGGCTTCTGCTTGATTGCCTTGATAAAATAATGAGGGCTGCCAACGGACAACAGCTTACCTGGGCCAGGTACTCTAACTCTGTTGTCTGATTGAATTCCTACTACATCCCTTTGAAAGAGGTACTGTTGGGAGCTTTACAGATGAAAAACCGAGGCTCAGAGAGTTAGTGCCTGTTGGCTGGTCACACAGCTAAGTAGTGGCAGAGATGGGATTTGCATGGGGGTCTCTTTGACCACAAAGCTGCTGCTCACACCGGTGATTATGTCACCTCTGTCCTCCAGGTCCTCTGGCCTCTGGGTCTTGTTCTTCCTACACCCACCTAGAAGAGACTCCTGTTCTCTTCTAGAGAGGGGTCCTTTTATGAGTGAGCTGCTTCTGGATCAGGCTGAAACTGGCCAGGCTCACAGAGCTCAAAGTTGTATCTTTCCACCCACTGAAAACACACTTGTCATGAAATAGTTACAAATCCCAATCATGAGAAAGGAGGAGCTGGGCACTAACCGGGACTATAAAGATCTGGCTTTTAAGCTCTAGCTCTGTGAGGAGTCCTTTCCAGATGACATTGGATGAGTCAATTCCTTGCTCTGGGACTCAGTTTCTCCATCTGTGGAAAGGGAATAGTGAAGCTAGCTGTGACTCACCGAGGATCTGTCTCACGCGGGTGGGTTTCCAAGTGCTTCACACTCAGTTCCTCACCAAATCCTCCCCACAGCTCTGCGGACAGGGCGCGGGATCCTGGCAGTATTACAAGGAGGAAATGGAGGCTCAGAGAAGTGACGGAGCTTGTCCAATGTGGCACAGCGGGCGAGTGAAGGCACCGGGCTGGAGTCCTTCTTTTTGGTCCCTGCTCTCCTCATCAAGGCACCTGGCTGTCCTGCTGAGCAGATGTTCCTGGGGGGCACCGCGTGTGAAACGTCTCCGAAGGGTGCGTGTACTGGGCAGGCAATGCTGAGATGCCATGACTGGATTATGCCAACGACACCGCCACCCTGGAAAGATGAGAAAGGATTTATGTTAGGAATGTGACAATCATTTCCAGCAAGCTCTTGCTTGGGGTTACCCAGTGCCAGGTGCTTCGCATAGGTCAGCTAAGTTAGTCATCAAAGCAACCACTGCAGGCTCTGAAAGGATGAATAACTTACCTGTAATGGCGCAGCTGAGACATACAAAATTTGGATTTCAGCCCATGTCCGTTGATTCCCAGACTCACAGAGACAAAGTGCAGGGGGCTGGGGTCGCTGCCGGAGGCTGATTCTCTATGACCCACTTGTTTGCACAGAGTTTTGAAAGAGCCGCAGACATCCACAGCACCGGATGGGGAAGTGGAATCAGAGACCTGGACTCTGCTGTGTACTTCAGGGTGACCTTGGCAGGTTCCCTAATACCTGGGAGCCTCGTAGGAGTGAAATGGAAGCAATTCCCAAGCCTCCTATTACCATGTAGACTAAAATGCTGTGCACTGGTGAGTAGGTTCTTCTGAACACCTTCTTGCTACTGCCTTTGTATATGGAGTCAATATACGCAGACAGCGCGATTGATAAGATGTGGGACCAACATGTAGGCTCCTTGGGACCCACCCAGTGAACCTGCAGTGGAAGCTGGGATCAACCCTTAGTACATCTGGACCCGCTGCAAGACCTGTCAGGGGCCCGGATGGGGGAGGGATGGGTATGAGCCAGGGTGTGTGGGGGGCGGGGCATCTGTCTTGATGGTCTCTGAGTCTTCATCTCCTCCTTGCATGACCTAGTACCCTAGTGCATCTTGAAACCTTTATTTTTGAACCTTTTTTTTTTTTTGAAGATTTTATTTACTTATGTGAGAGAGAGAGAGAGTGAGAGAGTGCACATGAATGGAAGGAGGGACAGAGACAGAGAGAATCAGGCTCCCCTCTGAGCAGGAAGCCTGATGTGGGGCTTGATCCTGGAACCCTGGGATCATGCCTGAGCCAAAGTCACACACCTAACCGACTGACCCACCCAGGCACACACACACCCTTTTTTAATGCTAGAAAATAGCATAAGCTGGGAACAAAACCAAGGTCAGAAAGAACCTGGATCAGTGAGCAGGCAGGGTTTTCTGAGGAGACTGCCATGTCCTGGGTACCCTTATTGCCATACAATGCACACGTTTAGCCCCAAACTAACCAACTGCCAGCTGGCCAGCGACTACCTCGACTTAGGGTAATGAGTTCCATATGTTTCCATAAGAACCCAGCTAAGCTTTTCCCCAGCAGTTCTCAAAAATTGTTCTCCCCACCTCCCTAGCTTCCGACTCGAGCTTGGCCCACCCTTGTTTCATTTGCTCTTGATGAGGGCAGGAGGGAGGAGGCTGGGTGGCACTGACAAGGAGGCAATGCTCTGGGGAATCACCATCCTGACCTCACATTTCCAGATCCTCAGGGCACATGGCGGGGGGAGGGCGGAGTGGGGGGACGGATGTGCTACCAGCCCCTGGCAGTCCCTCTATAGGAGCTGTGTGAGGCCATAAGCCTCTCAGGGTCTCATTTGCCCCATCTCTAAAGTGGGCATAACAATCCCTGTTCAGGGTAAACAGGTATCACAAAAAGAACCCTAGACAGGAAGGTAGAGGCTTGGGTTCGAGTCCTGTCTTGACTATGAACTTTCTGTATATGCCTGAGCAGGTTCCTTCCCCTTTCTGGGCCCTTCTGTCCCTAACAAGCTTTAGGTTTATGAACAAATGGCAAAACGTACAGAGAAGTACATCAGCTTATCTGTCAGATGTGGGTGGCTCCAGGGTGGGGCTCGCAGGAAGCCCAAGGCCTCCCTACCATGGTCAGTGTTACTGCCCACCTGGGCTCCCTTTGACGGCAGTGTGGCCCACTGAGAGTTCGGCCTCCTGTGTCTGGCACAAGGTTGGAGAAGGGTGGTGGTGGTGAGGAGGAGAGGGAGTGTCCCCAGATGGAAAGTCAGTTTATAGCTTGGGTGGGGAAGAGGGGAGGCCATGGTCAGCCAGCCCCCAGCCATGGAGTAACATGAATCTGAGTTCAGAGGGCCACAGTGCGCACTTCCTTAATCTGGGTCGTCAAAGACAACTTCCAAATCCTTGTCCTAAATAACCTACTACCCTGATCCGGACTGTCCAGATCCTACCCAAAGACTGACTCACTAACCTTGACCACTGACGCTACTAGTCAGACTGACCCTCACACTATGTCTGTTAACCCAGGCCGCAGACTGCCAGCTGCCAGCTCCCATCCACACTTAGTCCCAAACCCTGTCACAGTCTGGCTGAACCCCAACTCTGGCCACACTCTGACTCCTCACCCTACTTTCAGAGTGATTCTTGATTTTGGTCAGGAGACCTCTTGACCTTGCCACTGACTTACCTACCCTTAAGAGGAGAAATAACCAGAGAAGAATGAAATGCTAAAATTGTGAGTGAGGGGCGCCTGGGTGGCTCAGTGGGTTAAGCCTCTGCCTTCAGCTCAGGTCCTGGGATCCAGACCCGCATAGGGCTCTCTGCTCAGCAGGGAGCCTGCTTCCCTTCCTCTCTCTCTGCCTGCCTCTCTGCCTACTTGTGATCTCTCTCTGTCAAATAAATAAATAAAAATATTTAAAAATAAATAAATAAATAAATAAATAAATAAACAAACAAATAATAAATTGTGAGTGAAATAGGACATGAGAGAGGACAGTGGGGCGGGCGGGGGGTGGGGGGAGACTGGAGCAGAGGGCAGAGGCTTCCCGGAGGACCCCAGCGGGTCTGGGGCCACACTTGGAAGGTCGGATTGGCCTTGTGCGGGGCACGTCGCAGGCGCTCGAGGAATGCGAGTTGCCTGAAAGAATGAAGGAAGGAAGGAACGGGGGTGCGATCCAGGGCGGCCACCCGGCCAGGGCAAAGCTGCCTAGGCAGGAAGCGGGGTGGGGGCACGCTGAGGCAGCATCGGGCCGAGCGCAGCTGGGGGCAGCGGGAGAGCAGTCCGGTCAGCGACTCCGCTGGGTGGGGGGCCCCCCCAGGCTGGGAGGCTGGGAACTGGGAGGCCGCGCTGCTGGCAGAGTGGCGGGGGCGCCGCGAGGCTCCGGATGGGCTGGGAGCCCCGCCCGCAGGCTGCGGAGGGAGCCGGAGCCAGAGCGGAGCCAGAGCTCAGACATCCGGGCGCCAGTGAACACCTGCGAGCGGCCCCCAGGGCCCGCGGGGGGAACGCTGGTCGCCGGGCCGGGGGCGGGGCGGGCCGGGGGCGGGGCCGGCTCGCCTCCGCCCTGCCGGGCTCGGGCCACGTGGGCCGAGGCTCCGCCCCAGCCCAGGCCCTAAGCCGCAGCGGGTGGGCAGTGGCTCTGGAATTGCGAGGGAGGGGAGCGGGCAGAGGGGACCCCGAGAAGCAGTTCTGCGGGAGAGAGCGGTACCGGCTCTTAGAGTGTAGCCTGGGGAACGGAGAAGAGTGGTGGCCGTGCGAGGTGATGAGGCCGAGAGGACACATAATTGAAGGTTGCCGGGCGCATCCACAGCTGGGGAGAGCTATAACTGGCGTTCTCAAGACACCATCTCCGGTGTCACGGGCATGACTTTGAATCCCTGCTTTGTTACTTAGAGCTGTGTAGCCAGGGGCAAGTTACTTTGCCCGCTCTGAGCCTGGCTGTCTTGCTTGTTTGTTTTATTTACAAAACAAAACTCTCTTCCAAATGTCCCTGTTTCAGAGCTGATGCGATAATGAACCCAAGACACTCAGCTAATAGTGAAGCTTGTGTTTCAGGGAACTTGGTAGATGCTTTATGTACGTTACCTTTAATCCGAGTCACAAACCTGCAAAGGAGGTACCATCACCCTCTTTCACAAATGAGGGAGAGTGACCCTGGGTGGCCCTGGGTCTTTCATTCTGCAAGCACCCACTGGGGACTAAAAAAGTACCAGGTGCAGGAAATGGCAAGGGAGAAGAGCTGGCCTGGAGGAGACATGAGAATGTGGGTTTTTAAGCTCCTTGCTGTGCCAGGTCCCTGTGGTGTGTGACCTCCAAGTTATTCAGCCTCTCTGAATCTGCTTCTTCTGTAAAATGGGGATAATGATACCCGCTTTGCTGGGTTGTGGTGATTAGAAAAAAATTAAGATAACATAGAGCCTGGCACCTGGCTGTCATAGGTGATTATGACAGAAGACACTATCCTCAATCTGAGAGTTTTCCTACCCGCAGTCAAATCGCTTTCACTCTCTAATGACTAATGAATTGGCATGCTGGTTTCAGCTTTTGTCCCAGCCACCTGAACAGCTCAGTCTCAGCAGACCTGACAGGCAATTTCCTTGGAATTAGCTTAATAATACCTTGTAGGTGTGTGATGCATTTCAAAGAACTTTCCCACCATTATCTTCTGTCCGGGGAGCAAGAACTGCCAGCTGCTGGGCAAAGGAGAAGAGAGGCTTGGAGAGGTAAAGCGGCTTGCTCAAGGTCACACAGCCGCTGCAGAGCGATTTGGGTCTTTCTAGCCATCCCCAGTCCCCTAGCTTCTGAGTGAGCAGGAAGCAGCATGCTGTGGCAGAAAGGGCAGAAGAGGAGTTCAATGACTGCGATCAATGGTCTAAGGTAGGGCCGCATACTTCAGGGTGGATGGCTCAGGATCAGCAATCTTACCTAGATGTGGAAACTGAGGGCCAAGAGGGGCAATCTCTCGCTTGCTGTTGGATAGCTAGGATGTGTTAGAGCAAGGATCTGCACCCCTGTATGGCTGTCACCAGAACAAGCACAGCACCCCTAACAAAACCTGGGTCCCTAGACCCAATCTGGGTCTACTTGGTTGAGGTAAGAGTTCCTCACATAGGGACTGAGGACCTCGCAGGGGATTGGAGGTCTGCTATGACTCTGCAAGAGGGTGTGTGTATTTTCTGGTGTGCTCAAACCTCCCACCAGATCATCAGAGACCAGGAAACAGGTTAGGAACCGCTGGTCAGCCAGTTGGCAAAGACAGAGGTTGCCTCCCCACCACGTGCCCCTGTTCACCCCTGAAAGCTCACCCGGGTTAAGGCATGAAGGGTGATGACGTGACCTGTTTGTTATGAAATATTGAAGTAACTTATGCCAGGGGCCAACACACAGATGAGATCATATCATAAACAGGAATCTCATGAGGCCAGGAACCTGGTGGAGCCCACCTGGGGAGCTGCCAGGTGGGAAGCAAAGGGGGATGGTGGCGATTGGTGGTCTTGCCCTCTGCCCCACTCTCAGACCTGGCTTCACAGGATGGCCAGTCTCAGGCTCTGCTCCTGTCCACTACAATTGTAGTCACTGTAGTTATGTTAAAATCCCATCTCAAGGGGCTGTGAGAACCCGGCTCAGACCCACTATCCATGGAGCCTCAGACTCTCCATTTTTGAAATAGAGTCAAAGATGGTCACAGAGTAGACTCCCAGTTGAGGTGTTATGGGAAGGAAATATCAGAAGGAATGGGGGCTGTGAGGCTGCTTCAAACTCCCAGTCTAGGCTCAGTCTTCAACTACCTGGTGGGAGGAGAGGGTTTGGTATTAATGTTCCCCAATCAGCACCTAAATCATTCTGATCAGAGTGGCTGGGGGGTTTGAGGGGTGAGAAAAGCCCCTCTCCTATTTTTTCCAAATTTGGAAGCCCAAGAGGAAGCCAAATCAGAGAGCATGAGGGGGGAAATGAAACTGGGCCCTGATCTGCTTATTCATCTCTAAAATGGGTCTATCAACCACCACCCCTGTCTGGGCTCTGGGTGAGGCTCCACTCTTCCCCATCCCCTGCTAGAAAGACCTCATGAATAATTAATGGCACCGAAGCCATAGGGTAATGGAGCAAAACAGCTCAAGGTACCTAGGAAACTGGGACTCAGGAAACCTAATTTCTATCCTGAGCTCCCAACTTGCTGGATGAGCTCCCCTCACATCTTTCCTCATCTGTAAAATGAGGGGCCAGGGCCAGGATCTTCTCTGCACCCAACCCTTACTGGATATGCGGATCCCATCATGAACCCTTTCCACTGTCCCCCCAACTCTAGTCTTAGCTGACATTTCCCCACATCTCCCTTACATAAGCAAGTTTACTTTTCCCACGATCCAAGAAGGACATTGATTTCTCCTAAATTCAGACTTATGAGAGTGTTAGCACTTAAGGAAAACAAATTATATACTCAAGTGTTTAAAAACCGTTTATTATGCAAAATGTTAACTTTTATAAAAAGTTTAATATACATTGCATGGTCACAGAAAGTCACCTTCCTGCAAAAAAGGTACAAAAGCTATATACTCTATTATAGAGTTCATAATCAGGGCAACAGAGCCTTTCTCCAAGGAGACCAGAAGACCAGCTCTACTGCGGCCTTGGCAGACTTTGGAGAGCAGCCACCCCCCCCCCAACCTCCACACTGTGAAAGAAAGACTTTAAAACTTAGGGGTGGGGTGGGGGCCGGGAGACATTGCCCAGCTGGTGCCCAGAGCTAGCTCTGGCTCTTTAGGCCACCCAAGTTCACAGTCCTTCGCTCCCGGGCGCCAGGTCCAGGCTCGAGGCAGGGGTTCGGGGAAGTCAAGTGGGCAGGGCGAGGTTGGGGCCCATCCATGCCCTCGGGCTTCCGGCCGTAGAGGGTCCCGGGGTCCCAGGCGGAACGGGCGCCAGCACCTGCGTTCTGGGCGGGGGAGGAAAGAAGACCAGGGAGCCATCAGTTTCCGCCGAGCGCGCCGAGGCGGGGGCCGTCCGCAGACTGCCCGGCGCCAGGGAGGAAACTTGGTCTCTACCTCCAGCTGATAACTCCGAGCCCCACGCTGCCCCCACCCAGTTGGCGCCAAAGGACCACAGGCGGAGCCTGCAACCACCCCGCCCTCCTGGAATTGACACTAGCTGGGAGAGGGCAGAGGAAGGGGCAGAGGAAGATACAGCTCCTTTTACGATTCCAAACTACAAACAGAACGGCTCTTTTATTCACCTGCGCCTGCTTTTTCTCGTGTCTTTGGCCTCTGAGGGAGGGCAGGGGCAAAATGCGTTCAAGGTTGAAACGCACATAGGGCGGGGAATTGGTTCTATCATTCATTTAATGTAACCACGGATAAGTCCCTTGCCCCTCTATCGCCTCGTTTTCCCCAAGCTGAAGAGGCAGTAATTCCTTAAAAGGCCAACCAATTCCAAGATTTGTCGTTTAAGCACCGCCCTACCTCCACCCCCCCAGGGCGAAGGTGGGGATGCTTACCTGGAGGTGCCAGGACTGCCAGGTCAGTGGCAGAAGCTCCTCTTGTCATTGGAAATCACAAGTTCCGGAGCGAGCTCAGCTGTCTGAGAGAAGGGAAAGAGGGAAAAGTTATGCACGGCATTTGGGAGTTTTAGGGGTCCAGGCAGCATCCCGGCTCTGGAACTCAGCCCCGCCCCAGCTCCCGCCCCCACACACCTGGATGGGAAGATGCGGGCCGTCTGGGGGTCCAGGGGCCGGCTCGGCCAGAACCACCTGCAGGTCGAGGATATAGTCGATGACGCGCTGCAGGATTTCCACCTGGCTAAGCTGAGTGCCTCGCGGGACTCCGGGGACCAGTTCCCGCAAGCGCGAATAGCAGTGGTTCATGTCGTCCAACAGGCTCAGCGGCTCCTCGGCTGCCGGACCCTTGCCGCGACCGCGCGCGATGGCCAGGCTGCGTTCAGACAGGCAGCACACCGCCTCATAGCAGCCGCGCACCGGGCTCAGAGCCTTCATATTGAAGAATGAGACTGGAGGTGCCGAAAGGACGAAGACAGCCAAAAAACCCCCAACAGCAGCTGGCAACGCGCGCACGCCAGCAGCGGCCCCACTTATAGAGCCCGCCTCGAAGGCACGCCCCTTTATGCAAAACGTGCGCCCGGGCCCCGCCTCCGCCAACCCTGGGCGTTCACAACCCGGTTAAATTGCAAACAGGCTTCCTCCGGCTGGTCTGACGCCGAATACCGCGGAGCCGCGGATTCAAAGAATGAGGAAGCGCTGATACTGGGGAGAGGCCGGCCTCTTTTGCCAGCAAGGATTTTAAAAATCACTTAAAACCATTAAGTTTAAGAATTTGCCTTTTCCTGGCAGCGCCCCAGATCTTTGAGCTCCCCTGCCCCCTGCCAGTCCACCCAAAGCCCAACACTAACTCGAACCCACAGCTCCTCTGAGGTCATAAATCCCTGAACAGCAAAGAAGATTTTTTTTTTTTTAAAGCAAAGGATTTTTCAAGGGAAACTTGTAAGGAATTAGTGCCGCCTTGTTCCCCAATTTGCTGTTCGTCTGACCTCCAGACTCACTGGCGTCAGGAATTATCTTGTGACCAGAGGGGAAAAAAATTAATTGCGGTGAAGCTGAGGTTACAATGAAGAAAACAGATTTGGGCTAGGGCTGAGATTGCAGAAGGAGGAGGGGAAGGGGGTTTGAGCAAAGAACACTATTTATTTGAACAACAGGGGAAAAGAAAAGAAAAAAAAAAAAAAGCAGACTGAATCCGTGATTTTTGCATGGGGAAAGAAAGGAGCTCCCACCTTCTGGCCCCATGGACTCCATAAGCAGCCAAAGATATGCCAATTGTGTTTTGGAAGTGAGTTTGATTAGAATTTTGGATGGAGTTTTAAATATGGGGGACAGACAGGATGATTTCTATATAAATCTTTTTAGGGGCCCCCATTGGGTCAGCCAATCTCTTAACTCTTGCTTTGCCCTTCCCCTCTTCACTCCCCCCCCCACACTTTCCACACACCTCTCTGCAGAAAACAATAGTTTGGTAATTTCATCACTCAATTGTCTGTCCCTTTCTGCTATGGAAGGGTAGGCCACCTGGAGTTGATTATTCTTAGCCTTGCTGAAATAGCTCCAGCTCTAAGAGCCCAGGAAAGGGATCAGAGGACAGGGAAGCTAAGCCTTGTATTGCAACAGGACATTGCACTCAGTATTCTTTCCTTGTCTTCTTGTCACTTCCCAGAACTTTTGGGAATTCGCAGCCTCAAATGCTGGTTTTCATCTTGGAAACCCAGGTGGGATTCCCCCAATGGTTGCTTCCTAAGTCAATCAGTTGGTAAATATTTATGGAGTCACCTTACATAAAACAGTGGCTCCTGCTCTCAAGAATCTCACAATTTGGGGAGACAAAATTAACTCAGGAAACAATTAAGAGTTCTATAGTATGTGGCACTGATTAACAGGACAACGGGAGCTCAGAACTAGGAGAATCTCAAAATTGTCATGGTAGAAAGGACACTGGGCTGGGGATCAACATCCCAGCCATAGGATCTTGAACAAGTCCAGGTACCCTGGCCTTGGTTTGCCTTGTGAATAATATGGTGAGATGGTGCTAAGTAATTATTTAAAATCCTTTCCAATAATGGAAATCTAAGGCTTTATGAAATTTGGATAGGCAGGAGTGGGATGGTAAAGTGCCCAGAGAGGGGCTATAAAACATGTCCAGTGTCACGCCACAGCTAATGGCAGAGCCAACCCTGAAGTCCCATTGTTTCCCATCAAACCACAGGGCTCTGTGTTGCGAGAAAGGGTTCTTCTAAAGACTTTTCCCTAAAAAGTTAATGTTTTCAAATTTCTTCTACTCTTTAGCATAAGAAGGAGGAAGATGATAACCTGTGAGTGCACAAGTCAGTCTATAAATGCTATAGACGTCAAAAGAAGAGAATGCCAGCTATTTGGTCATGGGAAGGGGAAAATGGTGGCTCTGCAAGTGGTCCTGAGTGACCAAATAGAAAACCCTTTCCTTTTCTATCACACAGACTTCCGTGGTTTGTGCAGAATGGTCTAGCTGGGGCCGGCGGGGGCGCGGGGGGTGGGGTGGGGGCGTGGGAGGTTGTTGCAGGCGGTAGGGGGTGCTGAGGGGTGGTTCTGAAAAATCATGGCCTTTGGGGCCGGGCAGATTTATGTTCACATCCCTGTTCTTCTCTTTTACTAATGATATTGAACTAAGTCAACTCTCTGTGCCTCAATTCCCCAGTTTATAAAATGAAGCTAATTAGACCTACCTCATTTATTCAACAAATAATTATCGCATGCCTCTGCTCCGCAAGGCACTTGACATGCTCTCTCCACCAGATCGGTTAGTCTCCTCGGTGCCTGGGGACACAGCATAGGGCCAGGTGTGTGGTAGGTGCTGGGTCCACAGGTCCATACAGGTTCTCTTCTCTCCTTTTCCCTCCTCCGTTACTACCACTGAGGCCTCAGGCTTGTGTACCTGTTTGCAAAGCACCTTCACATTTATTATTTCCCAAGATGATTTCAGGCTAAAATGCCTCTGGGCTGTGTGACACAGGCAGTAGAAAGTGCAGTGGGATTAGCAAGCAGAATTCTCTCTTGCCACGCCAGTAACTTACAATGTGGCCTTGGACGTGTGTTCTTCCTTCCTGGGCTGAATTTTCTGCAAAATGGTGGGGGAGGAGGGAGCAAAGGACTTCTGGGGGTCTTCTCCAATCTAAGATTCTAATTCTGAAAGAAGCAGGGTACGGTTGGGAACACTGAATAAAGATTGAACCCGAGAGACTTCTTTTTCCAACAGCGGACTAAAGGGCTAGCTCAGGCCTTCTGCGACTAGTTTAGTGGTGGTGGGGCCTCAGCCTCTTATTCCAAATGCCTCTGAACTTTCTGTTCCCAGTTCTGCTCCTTTTACCAGCTTTTTCCCCCCTCTTGCATTTTTTATTTTTATGAAAGGATGTCATTAAGGCTTTTGTCTGCGCTGTTTTTGTTTCAGAACTTTTCTCACAATCCTATTTTTTGTTGAGGAATCCGCTCCTTTGCCCAGCTGTGGGTCCCGGTCCCACAGCTGTGTTGATCTAAGACTCAGCCCCAGACAGCCTGGCGCCAGGGTGGGACGTCATGCGTTCACACAGGGATGCGTGTCCCAGGCAACCTTTCCTCGGGCAGTCACCGGTCGGCGACTGCCGCCCCCACCAATGAGCGCCCGACACCCGAGAAAGGGGCGGGGCCTGCGCCTCCCCGGCAGGCGAGCGGCTTGTGAATTGCAGATGCTGGGAACTTGATAACGTTCCCTGAATTGGGGCCCTTTAAATTCTTTTTTCCCTCCCTCTTTTAGTTCTTTCTTTTCTTCCTTTTGTTTATTCTTTCTCTCCACCTTCTTCCTTCATCTATATATGTATATAGTTTTTTTCTTTGTCATCTCCTTCTTCCTTTTAAAACTATCTCCTCCCAGTGTCAGGAATCATTTTGTAAGCATTTCCAGGAACTGAATCTTCCTTTGCCAAAATTGAAAGAAAAAAAAAAAAAAAGAAAAAAAAAGAAAGAAAGAAGAAGAAGAAGAAAAGAAAAAAAAGTCAATGTTGTGTACTCTGATTTTTTGAAAAGTTGGCAGAACTATTAAGTTATACTGTTTTGTCTTTAAAATTTTAAAAAGTGGTGGGGGGTCTCTGAGCTGTTGCTTTCAAAGCCAGAGTAATGATGATGAGAACTGCAGATGTCTTTTTGCCTAAACTGAGTTTCTATCTACTTGTCTACCTATCCATTTCCCCCCCCCCCTCCGTTATGTTGTGAAGTTGGAATCAAGGGAACCTCAAACACTTGCCCAAGGTTACTGGGATGTCAGCTGTGGACTTGGGGACTCCCCCTCCCTTAGCTCCCTGTCCACTCTGTCCACTAACTCTCATTAGCGTTAGGGTGGTCTGCTGTGGTCTCAGAACATCCCCAGGTGCTGTATTTCCTAATAGGTACCTGTTTGCTCCCAAAGTGCCTTAACTGTGTGCTGAGGATTTTCCAGCTGGGCACACAGAACATGTCCCCCCCCTCCCCCGCCTCCCACCCCCCCACCTCCTACCCCCCTTCTCCTGGCAGTGAGCCTAGACCTCAAAGTGCTGCTTGAGACTCATGTGACACAAGGAAAGCACAGGGAATTCAGAATTAAGACCAGCCTCAAATTCCTTTATGAAGTACTTTCCCCTCACTCTGCCTCAGTTGTCTCCTCTGTAGAATGGGGAGGAAAATAATATCCACTTATCTCACAGCTGAAAGGATCAAAGGGGAGGAGGGATGGAAAGTACTGTGGGAACCAATTAGTTATTTTTCTGTGCTATGATGTGATGGACCCCTGGTGGGTGGACTAGGTGGTACCAGTTGCGTTTAATGGTTTATGCTGAGACTGTTCTCAGGAATGTGGGTAATATGGAGAAGGGACTGTAGGAAGCATGGGGGTCTAAGACTTGAGTCCTTATAGGGGTAGGGATTTCAGAGACCTCCAAGATAGGCTATTCTATAGTTAAGAAGCACTTGGTGCTATCATCACCATCATCATCCTTCATTGAATCTTAACTGTTCACCTTCTCATACATTATCTCACTGATGCATTTTATGAAAAGGAAACTGAGGCTCAGAGAGGTTATTATGCTTGCTCAAGGTCACATAGCCAGTGAGTGGTAGATCCAAGATTTGCACCCATGTCTGCCTGTCTCAAAACTTGTATCCTTCTTTGCCTATGCCTTTCATTCTGTCCCTTCAAGGAACTTCTTGCGAAGGTAGATTGGACCTGAGAGCATTTTACTGTACTGGATAGAGAAAAGCAAAGTGGGGGGGGAGGTGGGGGATGTATTTGATAGGAAGACAGACACTAAGGTGCTGGGAACATTAAGGGAAAAACCTTTATTTTCTAAGCAAAGAGACTCAGGGAACATTGGAAATTTCTTGGAAATTTGAAGCTTTTTTTATTCCCCCCAAATCCCTTTCTTGTCCATGTTTTAAGGGATGTTTATTCTTAAAGTGCAGAATGACATCTGCTTTTAAGAATCCGTTTGGGGGGCGCCTGGGTGGCTCCGTGGGTTAAGCCGCTGCCTTCGGCTCAGGTCATGATCTCAGAGTCCTGGGATCGAGCCCCGCATCGGGCTCTCTGCTCAGCAGGGAGCCTGCTTCCTCCTCTCTCTCTGCCTGCCTCTCTGCCTGCTTGTGATCTCTCTCTGTCAAATAAATAAATAAAATCTTTAAAAAAAAAAAAAAAGAATCCGTTTGGAATTAAGTTTCCTCCCTCTCTCATTCTTCCAACCCCAATTCCACCTTTTTGGTCCAGTTATACCACCCTGAAGTTAACCAACCCCTTGCTTCAACAGGTAGGCAGTGACCATGGATGTCCAGGAGCTGGCTGGGCATCTGGGGCGAAGGAGTGGACACCCACAGGGAAGCAGGTAGGGAGTTTATTTTCTGAGAACCTATCCTTTGTTGGGTGCCTTATAAAATATCTTATATAATCTGCTCTAGAGGCTTTGGGGGTAGGTATTATTATGGCAAAGATCCTGAAATTCAAAGAGATTTGTCACACAGCTGCTTGGTATAAAACCCCACCAATCAGGATTTGAATTGGGTCTATGGCTCAAATCCTGACACGCACAAGGATGAACACACACTATGTGTGTGTTCATCCTCGTGTGTGAAACCGCACCCAGTGTGCAGACACAAAGGACTGGTTCTCTCCCCCTAACACTTACAAGCTAGTGAGTATGACCAGCAACACTCTTGTCAAGCAGGGACAGTTTGGAACTTCTAGAATTTGGAGAGCATCAGTGGGTCATGTGGGAGTTTAACTGTGACTTAAAAAAAAAAAAAAAACAACGGAAGGGGGTGCCTGGATGGCTCAGTCAGTTAAGTGTCTGTCTTTAGCTCAGGTCATGATCCTGGGGTCCTGGGATCAAGCCCCACTGCCTGTTCATCCAGGAACCTGCTTCTCCTTTTCCCTCTGCCTACCATTTCCCCTGCTTGTGCTCTCTGTCAAATAAATAAATAAAATCTCATGAAAAAGTGCTCCATATCACTCGGCATCAGGGAAATACAAATCAAAACCACAATGAGATACCACCTCACATCAGTCAGAATGGCTAAAATTAACAAGTCAGGAAATGACAGTTGCTGGCGAGGATGCGGAGAAAGGGGAACGCTCCTACACTGCTGGTGGGAATGCAAGCTGGTGCAACCACTCTGGAAAACAGCATGGAGGTTCCTCAAAATGTTGAAAATAGAACTACCCTATGACCCAGCAATTGCACTGCTGGGTATTTACCCTAAAGATACAAACGTAGTGATCCGAAGGGGCACATGCACCCAAATGTTTATAGCGGCAATGTCTACAATAGCCAAACTATGGAAAGAACCTAGATGTCCATCAACAGATGAATGGATAAAGAAGATGTGGTATATATACACAATGGAATACTATGCAGCCATCAAAAGAAATGAAATCTTGCCATTTGCGACGACATGGATGGAACTAGAGGGTATCATGCTTAGCGAAATAAGTCAATCGGAGAAAGACAACTATCATATGATCTCCCTGATATGAGGGAGAGGAGATGCAACATGGGGGTTAAGGGGATAGGAGAAGAGTAAATGAAGCAAGATGGGATTGGGAGGGAGATAAACCATAAGTGACTCTTAATCTCACAAAACAAACTGAGGGTTGCTTGGGGAGGAGGTTGGGAGGGGGGGTGGGGTTATTATGGACATTGGGGCGGGTATGTGCTATGGTGAGTGCGGTGAAGTGTGTAAACCTGGCGATTCACAGACCTGTACCCCTGGGGAAAAAAATATATGTTTATAAAAAATAAAATTAAAAAAAAAAAGGGGGGGGGAACAGGGAATAAATAAATAAATAAATAAATAAAATCTTAAAAAAAAAAAATAAAAACAACAAAAGGAAACACATATATTGCAGAGGTTTTAGTATTTCCAAAGCACTTTCACTCGGGCTTTCATTGAACACTCCCAGCCGCCCGATGGGCCATAGAGCTCACCTGCTTGCGACCAGGTGGTCTTTCTCTGGTTTCAGTATCCCTCCCAGTGCCTGGCACAGAATGGACACTTAGTGAAGATATACTGAATGACAT
This sequence comes from Lontra canadensis, assembly GCF_010015895.1. Classification (NCBI taxonomy): domain Eukaryota; kingdom Metazoa; phylum Chordata; class Mammalia; order Carnivora; family Mustelidae; genus Lontra; species Lontra canadensis. The sequence continues at coordinate 2,018 of NW_022632039.1, read as the reverse complement.
TCCACCTCAGTCATCACTTTTAGGAGACACCTTGGGGGTGGGGGGATTTAAAACCCAAATGCAGGTTATACTGTCTGTCTCTCTGATTCTGTGACTCTCAGGCCTAGTGTCTTTGCTGCAGACACCAGCAGCTGGATTTGGGCTCCCACTAAAGGGGGTCAGAAAAGGCTGTAGAAAGATGGAGTCCAAAGAAAGAAAAAAGGTACTCCCCACAAAGTCTTGAAATGCAATGTTCACCCTTCCCAGATACTGTCATGTTGGCCTACGTCCCAGTTGCTGTTCAAAGGCTTTGAGGGTAGGTACTGAGGTCAAGAGAGAGGATCTGACCTAAGAGACAGGTGTCCCTGCCAGAGAGGAAAAGGCTCCTCCACTCCCAACCAGAGGGCCTCCTGCCCGCTACAGGTGCTCCTGAGTGGAATCATTACCGTGGAGGCCCAGGCATCGGCAGGCTTGCAAAGGACAACCTTCGCTGAGCGTCAAGAGGGAGCCAGGCATCTTACATGTATTTTCTCTGTCTCAATCCTCATATCAGTTGAAGTCCGAGGGGCGAGGTGACTTGCCCAAGGTCACTCAGCTGTTGGGAAGCAGAGCAGAGCAGCCTGAGTCCAAAGCTTGTGCACTTAGCCAAGCTACCAACTGCAGGAAAATGCTGGAGAACGGGGGACTGTCTTAAGGAGGAATTGAGGATGGGAGAAGGAAGTCCACATCTGAAGTCCATTTTGCTCAGCAGCCCCTCATGGTGTCCGGCACTGTATGTGTGTATGTCTCTGAGTAAGTGGGTTCTCCTCCAGAAAGTGTGTGCTCCTTCCTGAGTGTGGGTCCTTCACCCTTCCCTGGGTTTTGGGATCCCTCTTGAGGGTTGTGTGTCTGGGCCCCTGGTGAGAGTGTGGGTGTCTCTCCCGTGCTGCGGCCTATTTACATTTGTGGGGTGGTTCCCTGCCCAGCATACGGCATACACACGAGCTTCTGGGGGGTGTGCAGCCTTCTCCCTAACGTGCCCTTTGCAGTGTGCGTCCCTCTCCCCCCATCCTGGGGCCAGGTGCAAACAGGGCCAAGAGGACAATGAGCTTGCATGCCCGGGTGGCCTTTTCCTCCATTCCCTCATTCACTGTGACCCCCTCCGCCTTCACCCCCGCGCCCTGGCTGCCCCCATTCTGGCCCTCTCCGACCTTGGCCCTCCTCGCCAGCGCCAGGGCGCCCCACCTCGGCCCTGCCAGTCCCTCCGGGTCCTCCCTGCCCGCCCCTCTGCGGCCCCCACCCAAACCCTCCCCGCCCGCTCCCCCAGGCCCCGCGGCTCCCTCCCCGACCCTGCCGGACCCTCCCCGCCCGCCCCACCCGCGCCCCGCGCCCCGAGCCCCGCGCCCCGCGCCCCCACCCCTGGCGGCCCCAGGCGCGCAGCTGCGGGACACACA
>NW_022632039.1:0-506 GCF_010015895.1 Lontra canadensis | reverse complement strand
CCCCCCCCCCCCCCCCCCCCCCCCCCCCCCCCCCCCCCCACCCGCTTAAAGGCCGGGGGGGGGAGAAAAATAGCTTCCCCGGCGGGGGGGGGGGGGGGGGGAGGGGCGCGGGAAAAGCTGGGCTTTGGGGACTCTTTGATGGCGAGCGTGTGGGAAACCCGGAGGAATGTGGCTGTTGGGATCCGCGCAGCAGGGCGAGGCTCCGGGAGAAGGACCCGCCCCCCCCCCGGGACCCCCGCGCCCCCCTCACCGCGGACCCTCGTGTGCCCCGCGCCCCCACTCGCTGAGCCCTCTCGCTCCTGCCCATTCTGTCTGTCCGTCAGTCCCTTTTCTCTATTTCGAACTTCTCGGTCTTCTTCCTGTTTTCCGTTCTTCTAATTTTCCTTTTCGCGAATCCCCTTTGCTCCTCCACCTCTTTTCTTCTCATTTCTATTCTCTTCGTCTCTTACTCCGTGTCTTTCTTTATCTAGATCTAAACACCCATCCTTTATCTCTTCTCTTTGTCT
>NW_022632038.1:602-19021 GCF_010015895.1 Lontra canadensis | reverse complement strand
ATATATATATATATATATATATATATATATATATATATATGATAGCCCTTACCAGCTTAAAAAAACAGCCAAGCTCTTAACAGCACTCATTTATGGAGCTACCGCAGTGTGCCAGGCGCTTTCTAGGCATCTCTTTAATCCCACAACAACCAGGAAAGGTAGACGTGGTCAGCCCCCTTTCCCGGAGGAGAAGCCAAGCCTCAGAGAGGTGAAGCTCCGTGCCCAGGGTTGCACAGCAACCTGGATAGAGCCAGGATGGGGCCCCAGGCTCTAAGACGTAGGTGAAGAGCTGGAGCTTGGACCTGTTCCCAAGTCAGTTTTGCCAAGGAATAAGCTCCCGCTGAGAGGTGATCCCTCTCTCTTGTCTCACTCCGCAGAGCATGATGAGTGGGAGGGAGGTTGCGGGCCGTTCTCCAAGGTAAGAGGGTTCGTTGTAGCCCATTTGGGGAGCAGAACAGCATAGCCTGGCTTTCTCCAAGTGTGTGTGTCTGCGTGCACATGGGTGAGTGTACACGTGTGACTGTGTGAGGTTGGCTGGGTGTCGGATCTCACAAAGCCACGTGATCCAAATCTGTACATTTTCCCAAAATGTCAATCTTACTTCCAAAATTGAGACATGATGAATTTTTTTAAGATTTTATTTATTTATTTGACAGAGAGAGAGAGAGAGAACACGAGCAGGCAGAGCGGCAGGCAGAGGGAGAGGGAGAAGCACGCGCCCTGCTGAGCAGGGAGCCCAATATGATGCGGGGCTCAATCCCAGGACCCTGGGATCATGACCTAAGCCTAAGGCAACCACTTAACCGACTGAGCCATCAGGGGCCCCATGAGACATGGTGAATTTTACATGAAAGTGCAGATGGCTATAAAATGGCTAAGAACGTAAATGTCATGTGGTATTTCAAGGTGACGAAAGACAACGAGTATGAGGGGCGTCTTTTTAGGTACCAAGTACTAGTCTGAGAGCTCTGTACACGTGAACTAGTTTAATCCTCAAAGCTGTCTGTTGCAGGGACTGTTACTACCCCACCCCCACCCCACCCCCACCCCCAGTATAGGTGCAGAAAGATGCAGAGACTGAGGATGTAAAAAGTTAACTTGTTCAAGTTCACACAGCCGGGAAGCAGAGGAGGCAAACATAAGCATTTCAATAGCCAGATATTAGAACATCTGTATTACCCATGGTTAGTGCAATTAAACATTTACAAACAGACGGGCAGCTGAGGATGTTGAAGAAGCAGGTGGCTTCTGCTTGATTGCCTTGATAAAATAATGAGGGCTGCCAACGGACAACAGCTTACCTGGGCCAGGTACTCTAACTCTGTTGTCTGATTGAATTCCTACTACATCCCTTTGAAAGAGGTACTGTTGGGAGCTTTACAGATGAAAAACCGAGGCTCAGAGAGTTAGTGCCTGTTGGCTGGTCACACAGCTAAGTAGTGGCAGAGATGGGATTTGCATGGGGGTCTCTTTGACCACAAAGCTGCTGCTCACACCGGTGATTATGTCACCTCTGTCCTCCAGGTCCTCTGGCCTCTGGGTCTTGTTCTTCCTACACCCACCTAGAAGAGACTCCTGTTCTCTTCTAGAGAGGGGTCCTTTTATGAGTGAGCTGCTTCTGGATCAGGCTGAAACTGGCCAGGCTCACAGAGCTCAAAGTTGTATCTTTCCACCCACTGAAAACACACTTGTCATGAAATAGTTACAAATCCCAATCATGAGAAAGGAGGAGCTGGGCACTAACCGGGACTATAAAGATCTGGCTTTTAAGCTCTAGCTCTGTGAGGAGTCCTTTCCAGATGACATTGGATGAGTCAATTCCTTGCTCTGGGACTCAGTTTCTCCATCTGTGGAAAGGGAATAGTGAAGCTAGCTGTGACTCACCGAGGATCTGTCTCACGCGGGTGGGTTTCCAAGTGCTTCACACTCAGTTCCTCACCAAATCCTCCCCACAGCTCTGCGGACAGGGCGCGGGATCCTGGCAGTATTACAAGGAGGAAATGGAGGCTCAGAGAAGTGACGGAGCTTGTCCAATGTGGCACAGCGGGCGAGTGAAGGCACCGGGCTGGAGTCCTTCTTTTTGGTCCCTGCTCTCCTCATCAAGGCACCTGGCTGTCCTGCTGAGCAGATGTTCCTGGGGGGCACCGCGTGTGAAACGTCTCCGAAGGGTGCGTGTACTGGGCAGGCAATGCTGAGATGCCATGACTGGATTATGCCAACGACACCGCCACCCTGGAAAGATGAGAAAGGATTTATGTTAGGAATGTGACAATCATTTCCAGCAAGCTCTTGCTTGGGGTTACCCAGTGCCAGGTGCTTCGCATAGGTCAGCTAAGTTAGTCATCAAAGCAACCACTGCAGGCTCTGAAAGGATGAATAACTTACCTGTAATGGCGCAGCTGAGACATACAAAATTTGGATTTCAGCCCATGTCCGTTGATTCCCAGACTCACAGAGACAAAGTGCAGGGGGCTGGGGTCGCTGCCGGAGGCTGATTCTCTATGACCCACTTGTTTGCACAGAGTTTTGAAAGAGCCGCAGACATCCACAGCACCGGATGGGGAAGTGGAATCAGAGACCTGGACTCTGCTGTGTACTTCAGGGTGACCTTGGCAGGTTCCCTAATACCTGGGAGCCTCGTAGGAGTGAAATGGAAGCAATTCCCAAGCCTCCTATTACCATGTAGACTAAAATGCTGTGCACTGGTGAGTAGGTTCTTCTGAACACCTTCTTGCTACTGCCTTTGTATATGGAGTCAATATACGCAGACAGCGCGATTGATAAGATGTGGGACCAACATGTAGGCTCCTTGGGACCCACCCAGTGAACCTGCAGTGGAAGCTGGGATCAACCCTTAGTACATCTGGACCCGCTGCAAGACCTGTCAGGGGCCCGGATGGGGGAGGGATGGGTATGAGCCAGGGTGTGTGGGGGGCGGGGCATCTGTCTTGATGGTCTCTGAGTCTTCATCTCCTCCTTGCATGACCTAGTACCCTAGTGCATCTTGAAACCTTTATTTTTGAACCTTTTTTTTTTTTTTGAAGATTTTATTTACTTATGTGAGAGAGAGAGAGAGTGAGAGAGTGCACATGAATGGAAGGAGGGACAGAGACAGAGAGAATCAGGCTCCCCTCTGAGCAGGAAGCCTGATGTGGGGCTTGATCCTGGAACCCTGGGATCATGCCTGAGCCAAAGTCACACACCTAACCGACTGACCCACCCAGGCACACACACACCCTTTTTTAATGCTAGAAAATAGCATAAGCTGGGAACAAAACCAAGGTCAGAAAGAACCTGGATCAGTGAGCAGGCAGGGTTTTCTGAGGAGACTGCCATGTCCTGGGTACCCTTATTGCCATACAATGCACACGTTTAGCCCCAAACTAACCAACTGCCAGCTGGCCAGCGACTACCTCGACTTAGGGTAATGAGTTCCATATGTTTCCATAAGAACCCAGCTAAGCTTTTCCCCAGCAGTTCTCAAAAATTGTTCTCCCCACCTCCCTAGCTTCCGACTCGAGCTTGGCCCACCCTTGTTTCATTTGCTCTTGATGAGGGCAGGAGGGAGGAGGCTGGGTGGCACTGACAAGGAGGCAATGCTCTGGGGAATCACCATCCTGACCTCACATTTCCAGATCCTCAGGGCACATGGCGGGGGGAGGGCGGAGTGGGGGGACGGATGTGCTACCAGCCCCTGGCAGTCCCTCTATAGGAGCTGTGTGAGGCCATAAGCCTCTCAGGGTCTCATTTGCCCCATCTCTAAAGTGGGCATAACAATCCCTGTTCAGGGTAAACAGGTATCACAAAAAGAACCCTAGACAGGAAGGTAGAGGCTTGGGTTCGAGTCCTGTCTTGACTATGAACTTTCTGTATATGCCTGAGCAGGTTCCTTCCCCTTTCTGGGCCCTTCTGTCCCTAACAAGCTTTAGGTTTATGAACAAATGGCAAAACGTACAGAGAAGTACATCAGCTTATCTGTCAGATGTGGGTGGCTCCAGGGTGGGGCTCGCAGGAAGCCCAAGGCCTCCCTACCATGGTCAGTGTTACTGCCCACCTGGGCTCCCTTTGACGGCAGTGTGGCCCACTGAGAGTTCGGCCTCCTGTGTCTGGCACAAGGTTGGAGAAGGGTGGTGGTGGTGAGGAGGAGAGGGAGTGTCCCCAGATGGAAAGTCAGTTTATAGCTTGGGTGGGGAAGAGGGGAGGCCATGGTCAGCCAGCCCCCAGCCATGGAGTAACATGAATCTGAGTTCAGAGGGCCACAGTGCGCACTTCCTTAATCTGGGTCGTCAAAGACAACTTCCAAATCCTTGTCCTAAATAACCTACTACCCTGATCCGGACTGTCCAGATCCTACCCAAAGACTGACTCACTAACCTTGACCACTGACGCTACTAGTCAGACTGACCCTCACACTATGTCTGTTAACCCAGGCCGCAGACTGCCAGCTGCCAGCTCCCATCCACACTTAGTCCCAAACCCTGTCACAGTCTGGCTGAACCCCAACTCTGGCCACACTCTGACTCCTCACCCTACTTTCAGAGTGATTCTTGATTTTGGTCAGGAGACCTCTTGACCTTGCCACTGACTTACCTACCCTTAAGAGGAGAAATAACCAGAGAAGAATGAAATGCTAAAATTGTGAGTGAGGGGCGCCTGGGTGGCTCAGTGGGTTAAGCCTCTGCCTTCAGCTCAGGTCCTGGGATCCAGACCCGCATAGGGCTCTCTGCTCAGCAGGGAGCCTGCTTCCCTTCCTCTCTCTCTGCCTGCCTCTCTGCCTACTTGTGATCTCTCTCTGTCAAATAAATAAATAAAAATATTTAAAAATAAATAAATAAATAAATAAATAAATAAACAAACAAATAATAAATTGTGAGTGAAATAGGACATGAGAGAGGACAGTGGGGCGGGCGGGGGGTGGGGGGAGACTGGAGCAGAGGGCAGAGGCTTCCCGGAGGACCCCAGCGGGTCTGGGGCCACACTTGGAAGGTCGGATTGGCCTTGTGCGGGGCACGTCGCAGGCGCTCGAGGAATGCGAGTTGCCTGAAAGAATGAAGGAAGGAAGGAACGGGGGTGCGATCCAGGGCGGCCACCCGGCCAGGGCAAAGCTGCCTAGGCAGGAAGCGGGGTGGGGGCACGCTGAGGCAGCATCGGGCCGAGCGCAGCTGGGGGCAGCGGGAGAGCAGTCCGGTCAGCGACTCCGCTGGGTGGGGGGCCCCCCCAGGCTGGGAGGCTGGGAACTGGGAGGCCGCGCTGCTGGCAGAGTGGCGGGGGCGCCGCGAGGCTCCGGATGGGCTGGGAGCCCCGCCCGCAGGCTGCGGAGGGAGCCGGAGCCAGAGCGGAGCCAGAGCTCAGACATCCGGGCGCCAGTGAACACCTGCGAGCGGCCCCCAGGGCCCGCGGGGGGAACGCTGGTCGCCGGGCCGGGGGCGGGGCGGGCCGGGGGCGGGGCCGGCTCGCCTCCGCCCTGCCGGGCTCGGGCCACGTGGGCCGAGGCTCCGCCCCAGCCCAGGCCCTAAGCCGCAGCGGGTGGGCAGTGGCTCTGGAATTGCGAGGGAGGGGAGCGGGCAGAGGGGACCCCGAGAAGCAGTTCTGCGGGAGAGAGCGGTACCGGCTCTTAGAGTGTAGCCTGGGGAACGGAGAAGAGTGGTGGCCGTGCGAGGTGATGAGGCCGAGAGGACACATAATTGAAGGTTGCCGGGCGCATCCACAGCTGGGGAGAGCTATAACTGGCGTTCTCAAGACACCATCTCCGGTGTCACGGGCATGACTTTGAATCCCTGCTTTGTTACTTAGAGCTGTGTAGCCAGGGGCAAGTTACTTTGCCCGCTCTGAGCCTGGCTGTCTTGCTTGTTTGTTTTATTTACAAAACAAAACTCTCTTCCAAATGTCCCTGTTTCAGAGCTGATGCGATAATGAACCCAAGACACTCAGCTAATAGTGAAGCTTGTGTTTCAGGGAACTTGGTAGATGCTTTATGTACGTTACCTTTAATCCGAGTCACAAACCTGCAAAGGAGGTACCATCACCCTCTTTCACAAATGAGGGAGAGTGACCCTGGGTGGCCCTGGGTCTTTCATTCTGCAAGCACCCACTGGGGACTAAAAAAGTACCAGGTGCAGGAAATGGCAAGGGAGAAGAGCTGGCCTGGAGGAGACATGAGAATGTGGGTTTTTAAGCTCCTTGCTGTGCCAGGTCCCTGTGGTGTGTGACCTCCAAGTTATTCAGCCTCTCTGAATCTGCTTCTTCTGTAAAATGGGGATAATGATACCCGCTTTGCTGGGTTGTGGTGATTAGAAAAAAATTAAGATAACATAGAGCCTGGCACCTGGCTGTCATAGGTGATTATGACAGAAGACACTATCCTCAATCTGAGAGTTTTCCTACCCGCAGTCAAATCGCTTTCACTCTCTAATGACTAATGAATTGGCATGCTGGTTTCAGCTTTTGTCCCAGCCACCTGAACAGCTCAGTCTCAGCAGACCTGACAGGCAATTTCCTTGGAATTAGCTTAATAATACCTTGTAGGTGTGTGATGCATTTCAAAGAACTTTCCCACCATTATCTTCTGTCCGGGGAGCAAGAACTGCCAGCTGCTGGGCAAAGGAGAAGAGAGGCTTGGAGAGGTAAAGCGGCTTGCTCAAGGTCACACAGCCGCTGCAGAGCGATTTGGGTCTTTCTAGCCATCCCCAGTCCCCTAGCTTCTGAGTGAGCAGGAAGCAGCATGCTGTGGCAGAAAGGGCAGAAGAGGAGTTCAATGACTGCGATCAATGGTCTAAGGTAGGGCCGCATACTTCAGGGTGGATGGCTCAGGATCAGCAATCTTACCTAGATGTGGAAACTGAGGGCCAAGAGGGGCAATCTCTCGCTTGCTGTTGGATAGCTAGGATGTGTTAGAGCAAGGATCTGCACCCCTGTATGGCTGTCACCAGAACAAGCACAGCACCCCTAACAAAACCTGGGTCCCTAGACCCAATCTGGGTCTACTTGGTTGAGGTAAGAGTTCCTCACATAGGGACTGAGGACCTCGCAGGGGATTGGAGGTCTGCTATGACTCTGCAAGAGGGTGTGTGTATTTTCTGGTGTGCTCAAACCTCCCACCAGATCATCAGAGACCAGGAAACAGGTTAGGAACCGCTGGTCAGCCAGTTGGCAAAGACAGAGGTTGCCTCCCCACCACGTGCCCCTGTTCACCCCTGAAAGCTCACCCGGGTTAAGGCATGAAGGGTGATGACGTGACCTGTTTGTTATGAAATATTGAAGTAACTTATGCCAGGGGCCAACACACAGATGAGATCATATCATAAACAGGAATCTCATGAGGCCAGGAACCTGGTGGAGCCCACCTGGGGAGCTGCCAGGTGGGAAGCAAAGGGGGATGGTGGCGATTGGTGGTCTTGCCCTCTGCCCCACTCTCAGACCTGGCTTCACAGGATGGCCAGTCTCAGGCTCTGCTCCTGTCCACTACAATTGTAGTCACTGTAGTTATGTTAAAATCCCATCTCAAGGGGCTGTGAGAACCCGGCTCAGACCCACTATCCATGGAGCCTCAGACTCTCCATTTTTGAAATAGAGTCAAAGATGGTCACAGAGTAGACTCCCAGTTGAGGTGTTATGGGAAGGAAATATCAGAAGGAATGGGGGCTGTGAGGCTGCTTCAAACTCCCAGTCTAGGCTCAGTCTTCAACTACCTGGTGGGAGGAGAGGGTTTGGTATTAATGTTCCCCAATCAGCACCTAAATCATTCTGATCAGAGTGGCTGGGGGGTTTGAGGGGTGAGAAAAGCCCCTCTCCTATTTTTTCCAAATTTGGAAGCCCAAGAGGAAGCCAAATCAGAGAGCATGAGGGGGGAAATGAAACTGGGCCCTGATCTGCTTATTCATCTCTAAAATGGGTCTATCAACCACCACCCCTGTCTGGGCTCTGGGTGAGGCTCCACTCTTCCCCATCCCCTGCTAGAAAGACCTCATGAATAATTAATGGCACCGAAGCCATAGGGTAATGGAGCAAAACAGCTCAAGGTACCTAGGAAACTGGGACTCAGGAAACCTAATTTCTATCCTGAGCTCCCAACTTGCTGGATGAGCTCCCCTCACATCTTTCCTCATCTGTAAAATGAGGGGCCAGGGCCAGGATCTTCTCTGCACCCAACCCTTACTGGATATGCGGATCCCATCATGAACCCTTTCCACTGTCCCCCCCAACTCTAGTCTTAGCTGACATTTCCCCACATCTCCCTTACATAAGCAAGTTTACTTTTCCCACGATCCAAGAAGGACATTGATTTCTCCTAAATTCAGACTTATGAGAGTGTTAGCACTTAAGGAAAACAAATTATATACTCAAGTGTTTAAAAACCGTTTATTATGCAAAATGTTAACTTTTATAAAAAGTTTAATATACATTGCATGGTCACAGAAAGTCACCTTCCTGCAAAAAAGGTACAAAAGCTATATACTCTATTATAGAGTTCATAATCAGGGCAACAGAGCCTTTCTCCAAGGAGACCAGAAGACCAGCTCTACTGCGGCCTTGGCAGACTTTGGAGAGCAGCCACCCCCCCCCCCAACCTCCACACTGTGAAAGAAAGACTTTAAAACTTAGGGGTGGGGTGGGGGCCGGGAGACATTGCCCAGCTGGTGCCCAGAGCTAGCTCTGGCTCTTTAGGCCACCCAAGTTCACAGTCCTTCGCTCCCGGGCGCCAGGTCCAGGCTCGAGGCAGGGGTTCGGGGAAGTCAAGTGGGCAGGGCGAGGTTGGGGCCCATCCATGCCCTCGGGCTTCCGGCCGTAGAGGGTCCCGGGGTCCCAGGCGGAACGGGCGCCAGCACCTGCGTTCTGGGCGGGGGAGGAAAGAAGACCAGGGAGCCATCAGTTTCCGCCGAGCGCGCCGAGGCGGGGGCCGTCCGCAGACTGCCCGGCGCCAGGGAGGAAACTTGGTCTCTACCTCCAGCTGATAACTCCGAGCCCCACGCTGCCCCCACCCAGTTGGCGCCAAAGGACCACAGGCGGAGCCTGCAACCACCCCGCCCTCCTGGAATTGACACTAGCTGGGAGAGGGCAGAGGAAGGGGCAGAGGAAGATACAGCTCCTTTTACGATTCCAAACTACAAACAGAACGGCTCTTTTATTCACCTGCGCCTGCTTTTTCTCGTGTCTTTGGCCTCTGAGGGAGGGCAGGGGCAAAATGCGTTCAAGGTTGAAACGCACATAGGGCGGGGAATTGGTTCTATCATTCATTTAATGTAACCACGGATAAGTCCCTTGCCCCTCTATCGCCTCGTTTTCCCCAAGCTGAAGAGGCAGTAATTCCTTAAAAGGCCAACCAATTCCAAGATTTGTCGTTTAAGCACCGCCCTACCTCCACCCCCCCCAGGGCGAAGGTGGGGATGCTTACCTGGAGGTGCCAGGACTGCCAGGTCAGTGGCAGAAGCTCCTCTTGTCATTGGAAATCACAAGTTCCGGAGCGAGCTCAGCTGTCTGAGAGAAGGGAAAGAGGGAAAAGTTATGCACGGCATTTGGGAGTTTTAGGGGTCCAGGCAGCATCCCGGCTCTGGAACTCAGCCCCGCCCCAGCTCCCGCCCCCACACACCTGGATGGGAAGATGCGGGCCGTCTGGGGGTCCAGGGGCCGGCTCGGCCAGAACCACCTGCAGGTCGAGGATATAGTCGATGACGCGCTGCAGGATTTCCACCTGGCTAAGCTGAGTGCCTCGCGGGACTCCGGGGACCAGTTCCCGCAAGCGCGAATAGCAGTGGTTCATGTCGTCCAACAGGCTCAGCGGCTCCTCGGCTGCCGGACCCTTGCCGCGACCGCGCGCGATGGCCAGGCTGCGTTCAGACAGGCAGCACACCGCCTCATAGCAGCCGCGCACCGGGCTCAGAGCCTTCATATTGAAGAATGAGACTGGAGGTGCCGAAAGGACGAAGACAGCCAAAAAACCCCCAACAGCAGCTGGCAACGCGCGCACGCCAGCAGCGGCCCCACTTATAGAGCCCGCCTCGAAGGCACGCCCCTTTATGCAAAACGTGCGCCCGGGCCCCGCCTCCGCCAACCCTGGGCGTTCACAACCCGGTTAAATTGCAAACAGGCTTCCTCCGGCTGGTCTGACGCCGAATACCGCGGAGCCGCGGATTCAAAGAATGAGGAAGCGCTGATACTGGGGAGAGGCCGGCCTCTTTTGCCAGCAAGGATTTTAAAAATCACTTAAAACCATTAAGTTTAAGAATTTGCCTTTTCCTGGCAGCGCCCCAGATCTTTGAGCTCCCCTGCCCCCTGCCAGTCCACCCAAAGCCCAACACTAACTCGAACCCACAGCTCCTCTGAGGTCATAAATCCCTGAACAGCAAAGAAGATTTTTTTTTTTTTAAAGCAAAGGATTTTTCAAGGGAAACTTGTAAGGAATTAGTGCCGCCTTGTTCCCCAATTTGCTGTTCGTCTGACCTCCAGACTCACTGGCGTCAGGAATTATCTTGTGACCAGAGGGGAAAAAAATTAATTGCGGTGAAGCTGAGGTTACAATGAAGAAAACAGATTTGGGCTAGGGCTGAGATTGCAGAAGGAGGAGGGGAAGGGGGTTTGAGCAAAGAACACTATTTATTTGAACAACAGGGGAAAAGAAAAGAAAAAAAAAAAAAAGCAGACTGAATCCGTGATTTTTGCATGGGGAAAGAAAGGAGCTCCCACCTTCTGGCCCCATGGACTCCATAAGCAGCCAAAGATATGCCAATTGTGTTTTGGAAGTGAGTTTGATTAGAATTTTGGATGGAGTTTTAAATATGGGGGACAGACAGGATGATTTCTATATAAATCTTTTTAGGGGCCCCCATTGGGTCAGCCAATCTCTTAACTCTTGCTTTGCCCTTCCCCTCTTCACTCCCCCCCCCACACTTTCCACACACCTCTCTGCAGAAAACAATAGTTTGGTAATTTCATCACTCAATTGTCTGTCCCTTTCTGCTATGGAAGGGTAGGCCACCTGGAGTTGATTATTCTTAGCCTTGCTGAAATAGCTCCAGCTCTAAGAGCCCAGGAAAGGGATCAGAGGACAGGGAAGCTAAGCCTTGTATTGCAACAGGACATTGCACTCAGTATTCTTTCCTTGTCTTCTTGTCACTTCCCAGAACTTTTGGGAATTCGCAGCCTCAAATGCTGGTTTTCATCTTGGAAACCCAGGTGGGATTCCCCCAATGGTTGCTTCCTAAGTCAATCAGTTGGTAAATATTTATGGAGTCACCTTACATAAAACAGTGGCTCCTGCTCTCAAGAATCTCACAATTTGGGGAGACAAAATTAACTCAGGAAACAATTAAGAGTTCTATAGTATGTGGCACTGATTAACAGGACAACGGGAGCTCAGAACTAGGAGAATCTCAAAATTGTCATGGTAGAAAGGACACTGGGCTGGGGATCAACATCCCAGCCATAGGATCTTGAACAAGTCCAGGTACCCTGGCCTTGGTTTGCCTTGTGAATAATATGGTGAGATGGTGCTAAGTAATTATTTAAAATCCTTTCCAATAATGGAAATCTAAGGCTTTATGAAATTTGGATAGGCAGGAGTGGGATGGTAAAGTGCCCAGAGAGGGGCTATAAAACATGTCCAGTGTCACGCCACAGCTAATGGCAGAGCCAACCCTGAAGTCCCATTGTTTCCCATCAAACCACAGGGCTCTGTGTTGCGAGAAAGGGTTCTTCTAAAGACTTTTCCCTAAAAAGTTAATGTTTTCAAATTTCTTCTACTCTTTAGCATAAGAAGGAGGAAGATGATAACCTGTGAGTGCACAAGTCAGTCTATAAATGCTATAGACGTCAAAAGAAGAGAATGCCAGCTATTTGGTCATGGGAAGGGGAAAATGGTGGCTCTGCAAGTGGTCCTGAGTGACCAAATAGAAAACCCTTTCCTTTTCTATCACACAGACTTCCGTGGTTTGTGCAGAATGGTCTAGCTGGGGCCGGCGGGGGCGCGGGGGGTGGGGTGGGGGCGTGGGAGGTTGTTGCAGGCGGTAGGGGGTGCTGAGGGGTGGTTCTGAAAAATCATGGCCTTTGGGGCCGGGCAGATTTATGTTCACATCCCTGTTCTTCTCTTTTACTAATGATATTGAACTAAGTCAACTCTCTGTGCCTCAATTCCCCAGTTTATAAAATGAAGCTAATTAGACCTACCTCATTTATTCAACAAATAATTATCGCATGCCTCTGCTCCGCAAGGCACTTGACATGCTCTCTCCACCAGATCGGTTAGTCTCCTCGGTGCCTGGGGACACAGCATAGGGCCAGGTGTGTGGTAGGTGCTGGGTCCACAGGTCCATACAGGTTCTCTTCTCTCCTTTTCCCTCCTCCGTTACTACCACTGAGGCCTCAGGCTTGTGTACCTGTTTGCAAAGCACCTTCACATTTATTATTTCCCAAGATGATTTCAGGCTAAAATGCCTCTGGGCTGTGTGACACAGGCAGTAGAAAGTGCAGTGGGATTAGCAAGCAGAATTCTCTCTTGCCACGCCAGTAACTTACAATGTGGCCTTGGACGTGTGTTCTTCCTTCCTGGGCTGAATTTTCTGCAAAATGGTGGGGGAGGAGGGAGCAAAGGACTTCTGGGGGTCTTCTCCAATCTAAGATTCTAATTCTGAAAGAAGCAGGGTACGGTTGGGAACACTGAATAAAGATTGAACCCGAGAGACTTCTTTTTCCAACAGCGGACTAAAGGGCTAGCTCAGGCCTTCTGCGACTAGTTTAGTGGTGGTGGGGCCTCAGCCTCTTATTCCAAATGCCTCTGAACTTTCTGTTCCCAGTTCTGCTCCTTTTACCAGCTTTTTCCCCCCTCTTGCATTTTTTATTTTTATGAAAGGATGTCATTAAGGCTTTTGTCTGCGCTGTTTTTGTTTCAGAACTTTTCTCACAATCCTATTTTTTGTTGAGGAATCCGCTCCTTTGCCCAGCTGTGGGTCCCGGTCCCACAGCTGTGTTGATCTAAGACTCAGCCCCAGACAGCCTGGCGCCAGGGTGGGACGTCATGCGTTCACACAGGGATGCGTGTCCCAGGCAACCTTTCCTCGGGCAGTCACCGGTCGGCGACTGCCGCCCCCACCAATGAGCGCCCGACACCCGAGAAAGGGGCGGGGCCTGCGCCTCCCCGGCAGGCGAGCGGCTTGTGAATTGCAGATGCTGGGAACTTGATAACGTTCCCTGAATTGGGGCCCTTTAAATTCTTTTTTCCCTCCCTCTTTTAGTTCTTTCTTTTCTTCCTTTTGTTTATTCTTTCTCTCCACCTTCTTCCTTCATCTATATATGTATATAGTTTTTTTCTTTGTCATCTCCTTCTTCCTTTTAAAACTATCTCCTCCCAGTGTCAGGAATCATTTTGTAAGCATTTCCAGGAACTGAATCTTCCTTTGCCAAAATTGAAAGAAAAAAAAAAAAAAAGAAAAAAAAAGAAAGAAAGAAGAAGAAGAAGAAAAGAAAAAAAAGTCAATGTTGTGTACTCTGATTTTTTGAAAAGTTGGCAGAACTATTAAGTTATACTGTTTTGTCTTTAAAATTTTAAAAAGTGGTGGGGGGTCTCTGAGCTGTTGCTTTCAAAGCCAGAGTAATGATGATGAGAACTGCAGATGTCTTTTTGCCTAAACTGAGTTTCTATCTACTTGTCTACCTATCCATTTCCCCCCCCCCCTCCGTTATGTTGTGAAGTTGGAATCAAGGGAACCTCAAACACTTGCCCAAGGTTACTGGGATGTCAGCTGTGGACTTGGGGACTCCCCCTCCCTTAGCTCCCTGTCCACTCTGTCCACTAACTCTCATTAGCGTTAGGGTGGTCTGCTGTGGTCTCAGAACATCCCCAGGTGCTGTATTTCCTAATAGGTACCTGTTTGCTCCCAAAGTGCCTTAACTGTGTGCTGAGGATTTTCCAGCTGGGCACACAGAACATGTCCCCCCCCCCCCCCCCCCCCCCCCCCCCCCCCCTCCTACCCCCCTTCTCCTGGCAGTGAGCCTAGACCTCAAAGTGCTGCTTGAGACTCATGTGACACAAGGAAAGCACAGGGAATTCAGAATTAAGACCAGCCTCAAATTCCTTTATGAAGTACTTTCCCCTCACTCTGCCTCAGTTGTCTCCTCTGTAGAATGGGGAGGAAAATAATATCCACTTATCTCACAGCTGAAAGGATCAAAGGGGAGGAGGGATGGAAAGTACTGTGGGAACCAATTAGTTATTTTTCTGTGCTATGATGTGATGGACCCCTGGTGGGTGGACTAGGTGGTACCAGTTGCGTTTAATGGTTTATGCTGAGACTGTTCTCAGGAATGTGGGTAATATGGAGAAGGGACTGTAGGAAGCATGGGGGTCTAAGACTTGAGTCCTTATAGGGGTAGGGATTTCAGAGACCTCCAAGATAGGCTATTCTATAGTTAAGAAGCACTTGGTGCTATCATCACCATCATCATCCTTCATTGAATCTTAACTGTTCACCTTCTCATACATTATCTCACTGATGCATTTTATGAAAAGGAAACTGAGGCTCAGAGAGGTTATTATGCTTGCTCAAGGTCACATAGCCAGTGAGTGGTAGATCCAAGATTTGCACCCATGTCTGCCTGTCTCAAAACTTGTATCCTTCTTTGCCTATGCCTTTCATTCTGTCCCTTCAAGGAACTTCTTGCGAAGGTAGATTGGACCTGAGAGCATTTTACTGTACTGGATAGAGAAAAGCAAAGTGGGGGGGGGGGTGGGGGATGTATTTGATAGGAAGACAGACACTAAGGTGCTGGGAACATTAAGGGAAAAACCTTTATTTTCTAAGCAAAGAGACTCAGGGAACATTGGAAATTTCTTGGAAATTTGAAGCTTTTTTTATTCCCCCCAAATCCCTTTCTTGTCCATGTTTTAAGGGATGTTTATTCTTAAAGTGCAGAATGACATCTGCTTTTAAGAATCCGTTTGGGGGGCGCCTGGGTGGCTCCGTGGGTTAAGCCGCTGCCTTCGGCTCAGGTCATGATCTCAGAGTCCTGGGATCGAGCCCCGCATCGGGCTCTCTGCTCAGCAGGGAGCCTGCTTCCTCCTCTCTCTCTGCCTGCCTCTCTGCCTGCTTGTGATCTCTCTCTGTCAAATAAATAAATAAAATCTTTAAAAAAAAAAAAAAAAGAATCCGTTTGGAATTAAGTTTCCTCCCTCTCTCATTCTTCCAACCCCAATTCCACCTTTTTGGTCCAGTTATACCACCCTGAAGTTAACCAACCCCTTGCTTCAACAGGTAGGCAGTGACCATGGATGTCCAGGAGCTGGCTGGGCATCTGGGGCGAAGGAGTGGACACCCACAGGGAAGCAGGTAGGGAGTTTATTTTCTGAGAACCTATCCTTTGTTGGGTGCCTTATAAAATATCTTATATAATCTGCTCTAGAGGCTTTGGGGGTAGGTATTATTATGGCAAAGATCCTGAAATTCAAAGAGATTTGTCACACAGCTGCTTGGTATAAAACCCCACCAATCAGGATTTGAATTGGGTCTATGGCTCAAATCCTGACACGCACAAGGATGAACACACACTATGTGTGTGTTCATCCTCGTGTGTGAAACCGCACCCAGTGTGCAGACACAAAGGACTGGTTCTCTCCCCCTAACACTTACAAGCTAGTGAGTATGACCAGCAACACTCTTGTCAAGCAGGGACAGTTTGGAACTTCTAGAATTTGGAGAGCATCAGTGGGTCATGTGGGAGTTTAACTGTGACTTAAAAAAAAAAAAAAAACAACGGAAGGGGGTGCCTGGATGGCTCAGTCAGTTAAGTGTCTGTCTTTAGCTCAGGTCATGATCCTGGGGTCCTGGGATCAAGCCCCACTGCCTGTTCATCCAGGAACCTGCTTCTCCTTTTCCCTCTGCCTACCATTTCCCCTGCTTGTGCTCTCTGTCAAATAAATAAATAAAATCTCATGAAAAAGTGCTCCATATCACTCGGCATCAGGGAAATACAAATCAAAACCACAATGAGATACCACCTCACATCAGTCAGAATGGCTAAAATTAACAAGTCAGGAAATGACAGATGCTGGCGAGGATGCGGAGAAAGGGGAACGCTCCTACACTGCTGGTGGGAATGCAAGCTGGTGCAACCACTCTGGAAAACAGCATGGAGGTTCCTCAAAATGTTGAAAATAGAACTACCCTATGACCCAGCAATTGCACTGCTGGGTATTTACCCTAAAGATACAAACGTAGTGATCCGAAGGGGCACATGCACCCAAATGTTTATAGCGGCAATGTCTACAATAGCCAAACTATGGAAAGAACCTAGATGTCCATCAACAGATGAATGGATAAAGAAGATGTGGTATATATACACAATGGAATACTATGCAGCCATCAAAAGAAATGAAATCTTGCCATTTGCGACGACATGGATGGAACTAGAGGGTATCATGCTTAGCGAAATAAGTCAATCGGAGAAAGACAACTATCATATGATCTCCCTGATATGAGGGAGAGGAGATGCAACATGGGGGTTAAGGGGATAGGAGAAGAGTAAATGAAGCAAGATGGGATTGGGAGGGAGATAAACCATAAGTGACTCTTAATCTCACAAAACAAACTGAGGGTTGCTTGGGGAGGAGGTTGGGAGGGGGGGTGGGGTTATTATGGACATTGGGGCGGGTATGTGCTATGGTGAGTGCGGTGAAGTGTGTAAACCTGGCGATTCACAGACCTGTACCCCTGGGGAAAAAAATATATGTTTATAAAAAATAAAATTAAAAAAAAAAAGGGGGGGGGAACAGGGAATAAATAAATAAATAAATAAATAAAATCTTAAAAAAAAAAAATAAAAACAACAAAAGGAAACACATATATTGCAGAGGTTTTAGTATTTCCAAAGCACTTTCACTCGGGCTTTCATTGAACACTCCCAGCCGCCCGATGGGCCATAGAGCTCACCTGCTTGCGACCAGGTGGTCTTTCTCTGGTTTCAGTATCCCTCCCAGTGCCTGGCACAGAATGGACACTTAGTGAAGATATACTGAATGACATTCCACCTCAGTCATCACTTTTAGGAGACACCTTGGGGGTGGGGGGATTTAAAACCCAAATGCAGGTTATACTGTCTGTCTCTCTGATTCTGTGACTCTCAGGCCTAGTGTCTTTGCTGCAGACACCAGCAGCTGGATTTGGGCTCCCACTAAAGGGGGTCAGAAAAGGCTGTAGAAAGATGGAGTCCAAAGAAAGAAAAAAGGTACTCCCCACAAAGTCTTGAAATGCAATGTTCACCCTTCCCAGATACTGTCATGTTGGCCTACGTCCCAGTTGCTGTTCAAAGGCTTTGAGGGTAGGTACTGAGGTCAAGAGAGAGGATCTGACCTAAGAGACAGGTGTCCCTGCCAGAGAGGAAAAGGCTCCTCCACTCCCAACCAGAGGGCCTCCTGCCCGCTACAGGTGCTCCTGAGTGGAATCATTACCGTGGAGGCCCAGGCATCGGCAGGCTTGCAAAGGACAACCTTCGCTGAGCGTCAAGAGGGAGCCAGGCATCTTACATGTATTTTCTCTGTCTCAATCCTCATATCAGTTGAAGTCCGAGGGGCGAGGTGACTTGCCCAAGGTCACTCAGCTGTTGGGAAGCAGAGCAGAGCAGCCTGAGTCCAAAGCTTGTGCACTTAGCCAAGCTACCAACTGCAGGAAAATGCTGGAGAACGGGGGACTGTCTTAAGGAGGAATTGAGGATGGGAGAAGGAAGTCCACATCTGAAGTCCATTTTGCTCAGCAGCCCCTCATGGTGTCCGGCACTGTATGTGTGTATGTCTCTGAGTAAGTGGGTTCTCCTCCAGAAAGTGTGTGCTCCTTCCTGAGTGTGGGTCCTTCACCCTTCCCTGGGTTTTGGGATCCCTCTTGAGGGTTGTGTGTCTGGGCCCCTGGTGAGAGTGTGGGTGTCTCTCCCGTGCTGCGGCCTATTTACATTTGTGGGGTGGTTCCCTGCCCAGCATACGGCATACACACGAGCTTCTGGGGGGGTGTGCAGCCTTCTCCCTAACGTGCCCTTTGCAGTGTGCGTCCCTCTCCCCCCATCCTGGGGCCAGGTGCAAACAGGGCCAAGAGGACAATGAGCTTGCATGCCCGGGTGGCCTTTTCCTCCATTCCCTCATTCACTGTGACCCCCTCCGCCTTCACCCCCGCGCCCTGGCTGCCCCCATTCTGGCCCTCTCCGACCTTGGCCCTCCTCGCCAGCGCCAGGGCGCCCCACCTCGGCCCTGCCAGTCCCTCCGGGTCCTCCCTGCCCGCCCCTCTGCGGCCCCCACCCAAACCCTCCCCGCCCGCTCCCCCAGGCCCCGCGGCTCCCTCCCCGACCCTGCCGGACCCTCCCCGCCCGCCCCACCCGCGCCCCGCGCCCCGAGCCCCGCGCCCCGCGCCCCCACCCCTGGCGGCCCCAGGCGCGCAGCTGCGGGACACACA
>NW_022632038.1:0-502 GCF_010015895.1 Lontra canadensis | reverse complement strand
CCCCCCCCCCCCCCCCCCCCCCCCCCCCCCCCCCCCCCCACCCGCTTAAAGGCCGGGGGGGGGAGAAAAATAGCTTCCCCGGCGGGGGGGGGGGGGGGGGGAGGGGCGCGGGAAAAGCTGGGCTTTGGGGACTCTTTGATGGCGAGCGTGTGGGAAACCCGGAGGAATGTGGCTGTTGGGATCCGCGCAGCAGGGCGAGGCTCCGGGAGAAGGACCCGCCCCCCCCCCGGGACCCCCGCGCCCCCCTCACCGCGGACCCTCGTGTGCCCCGCGCCCCCACTCGCTGAGCCCTCTCGCTCCTGCCCATTCTGTCTGTCCGTCAGTCCCTTTTCTCTATTTCGAACTTCTCGGTCTTCTTCCTGTTTTCCGTTCTTCTAATTTTCCTTTTCGCGAATCCCCTTTGCTCCTCCACCTCTTTTCTTCTCATTTCTATTCTCTTCGTCTCTTACTCCGTGTCTTTATCTAGATCTAAACACCCATCCTTTATCTCTTCTCTTTGTCT
>NW_022632037.1:10930-19032 GCF_010015895.1 Lontra canadensis | reverse complement strand
ATCAAAGTGCTGTGTTGTTAGTTTCAGGTCCAAGGGTACATGGTGATCCCACTCTCAAGGTATGTGCTTGGCCTAGCTGAGGGTTCCTTTACTGGGTGCCATGTCCAAAGTCTCCTGGTAAACCTGTTATCTAAGTGGGTGCTTGAACTAATAGAGAGCTGTGTTTTTGGCCTCGAGGCCCAAGGGCACATGGTGAGCCAGATGTCCAGGGGCCTGCTTGGCCTAGTACAGACCTCATTCTTTATTTCCAGTTCCATGGGCACATGTTGAGCCAAATGTAAAGTTTCCCACTTGGCTTGTCACAGAGCTGTATTGTTGGTCTACAGGTCCAAGTGTGACATCCTTAGCCCACTGACAAGGAGACTGCTTAACCTATCAGACAGCTCAGTTTCTGGTCTCCAGGTCCAAGGTCACACGGTGAGCCTGCTGTCAACGTGTGTCCTTGGCCAAGCTACAAAGTGACTTGTTCGTCTGGAGGCAAAAGGGCCTATGTTGAGCCTCCTGTCTGGGTGTCTGCTTGGCCTACTATAGACCTGGTATTTTGGCTTCCATGTCCATGGGCCCATGGTGAGCCAGCTGTGAAGCTGTCTCCTTGGCCTGTCACAGAGGGACATCGTTGTTCTCCAGGTCCAAGGGCACCCAGTAAACTGACTGTCAACATGCCAGTGTAGCCCATTACACAACTCAGTTGTCATTATCCAGGTCCAAGGACACATGGGAAGTTGGACACTTGGCCAACCAAAGAGCTGGGCTGCAGATCTCCAGATCCATGTGCACAAGGTAAGCCTCCTGTCTAGGTGTCTGCTTGTCCTGTCCCAGATCTCCTTTCTTGGCCTCAACGTCCAATAGTACAGGTTTAGCCCACTATCCAGGTGCCTGCTTAAACCACCATACAGCTCAGTTATTGGTCTCCAGGACCAATGGCATTTGGTGAGTCCTTTGTCAAGGTGCCCCCTTGGCCAGGCAAAGAGCTGAGTTGTTGGTATCAACGTCCTAGAGCACATGGTAAGCCACATGTCTAGATGTCTGCTTGGCTTAGCCCAGAGTTCTCTTATTGGTCTCCAGGTCTAAAGGCACACGGTGAACCAGTTGTCCAGGTGCCTTCTTGGCCTAATAGGGATCTGATTTTGTGGTTTCCAGTTCCATGGGCCCGTGTTGAGTCAGTTGTGAAGTCACCAGCTTGGCTTATCTCAGAGCTGCATTGTTGGTCTCCAGGTCCAAGGGCACATGGTTAGCCCATTGTCAACATGCCTGCTTAACCCACGAGACAGCTCAGTTGGTCTCCAGGTCCAAGGGCACATGGTAAGCCCGCTGTCATGGTGCCTGCTTGGCCAAGCAAAGAGCTGAGTTGTTGGATTCCAGGTCTAAGGGCACATGGTGAGGCTCAAGTCTAGTTATCTGCTTGGCCTAGCCCAGGGCTCCTTTTCTGAGCTTAGTATCCAAGGGACCATGGTGAGCCCACTGCCAAGATGCCTGCTTAGCTTACCAGAGAGCTCACTTGTCAGTCTCCAGGTCGAAGAGCACATGGTGGACCTGCTGTCCAGGTGTCTGCTTGGTATAATTGAAAACAGATTTGTTAGTCTCCATGTCCATGGGAACATGGTGAGATGGCTCTTCAAGGTGCCTGCTTGACCTAGCAGACATCTGAATTGTTGATTTTCTGGTCCATGGGCATATGTTGAGTCTGGTGTCCAGATGCCTGCTTGGCCTAGTGGAGATCTGAGTATTTTTCTACTGGATACAAAGACCCATGGTAATGCTTCTGTTGAATTGAATCATTTTACCAATACAAACTGGGATGCAGAATCCATGGTTTATTGGTACTTGGCAAGCCTGTTCTCTGGGATTCCTTGCCTTGTGCTGCACTCGGCTGGCCAGCTTGAGGTATGGAGTCTCCCTGTCCACGCAGTATCTGTGTGACTCATCTGCCCAGTGTCAAATTGAATCAGAAGCCTCCCAGTCTTTGGGTTCCTGGGAGGTGCTCTGTCCTGAGTTCTGAAAGTCTCTTTGTGAGGCTGTGTTTGAGGATTGATGGTCTGTGGGCTCTGCATTAGCCAGGTTTCTGGGGAATTATTTTGTGCACTGCTGAGTTGTTTCAGATAGTCCATGGACTGAGTGTCAGTGTTCCAAGGACTAACATTGCATATAGAGATGTGTTGATTCCTTTTCCCAGTACCTACTTGTTGTGTAAAATCACCCCTGTGCCTGATGTTTCCAGATATTCCACATATTGTGCACATCTGGCTTGGCTGGATGTTCAGAGCACCCATGTGCCCTGTGCTGAGCCTGGTTGGAGTGCTTCAGAGTAGTAGTGTGCCAAATGTTCCCTCAGGACTTGGACTAAGCTTTCCTCTACTGAAGTTACATATGACCCCAGGGGTGTGGGACCCAGATGGCAGGGAATCCATGGTATTCTGATAGACAGGGTCCCACTCCCACACGCCAAATGAGAATGTCGCCCTGAGGACCTGGGCCAGCCTCATAGTGTGGGATGGGTCTAGGTTTTGCCGTGTATGGGTACGAGGACTCTCTGGACCACAGAGGGGCAAAAACATAGGTGCTAACATGATGGTGGTGTGTAGAGCATTGGAGAGAGGACTAGGCAGAAGGAGTGGGCAGGGGGCTTGCCATGGGCATGGGCAGGGAACAGGGCAGAGAAGTCGAGGAAGAGAAGGAAGAGCTGTGACTGAACTGCCATCTCTATCTTCACTGGAGCCTGGGCTGTTGCCAAGTTTTCATAACTGCCCTGGGACACCAGAATGACTTCATGTGATGTCACCACCATGTAATGTCACCACTATGCCCTGGCCAATCACCAGGGATTTCTCAGATTGGCATCATTTTGGTGACCAACAACAAGACAGGTCAGCTGGCCAATTACTGATGGATTTCTCAGTGACAGCCCTGATATCATCACCTGGAAACAATGATTTAAAGGAAAAGAGTTAAACTGTGCTTCAAGAGGAAAAATTTATATTTGGGTTTTATTTACAGTAATGATCATAAATACTGCAAAGTACATGTGCCACACAGAGGCACCATTAATTAAAACACTGACATGCATATTAATGAAGACATGGACCATTAGACCCCATGAAAGGTCACAGGAGTATGTAAGTCAGAAAACATGGCGATAGACAAATCGTCCCTCTCAGCTCATACAACAAAGCTTAAATATAAGTGGAGAATATGGTAGACATTATGTTTAGGACATCTTCCTACAGTAAACCTAAGTCTGGAAGGGATGGATATTTGTCACCAGTGAGGATCTGCTTGCCAATATCATAGTGGCATTCAGCTCTCATAGACCGGGAACAACAAAATCCATCCTGTCACCAGGTTCACATTCTTCATATCCAGCATCCAATGAGAGAATTCTGTGGGGAAGAATTAAATTTTTCTCTGCCCTCAAATACAATTACATACTTAATAAATCATTCTGAACACTCAAGAAATCAATCAAAGGTGTGATCATATAAATGTTGCAAGGTTACAAGTAGAAAAGTGACCACTATTTCGAAGGCAGGAGGATGGAGACTTGAATTTGGTGTGGTATAGCTGAGAATACGGTGGAGGGAGGGAGTCTTCTTCAGAAAGATGCCACAAGGTATTATAATCAGCTGAGTGCAAAAGCAGAACATAAAGTCTGGATAAAGAAGATGTGGTTCATAGATAGGATGAAATATTACTCAGCCCCGCCAAAACTAAAATATTGTCTTTTGTAAGGATGAGGATAGAACTGGAGGGTATAATGCTAAAGGAATGAGTCAGTCACAGAAAACCAAATGCCATATGATTTCTATCATAAGCGTAATATGAGAAACAAGACCAATGAACATAGGGGAACGGGAGAAAAAATAAAACAAGATGCATATAGGGATGGAGGCAAACCATAAGAGACTCAACAACTCAACCCTCAAATTGAGGGTTGCTGGAGAGGAGGTAGCTGTGACGTGGGGAAACTGGGTGATGGGCTTTACAGAGGGAATTTGATGGAATGAGCTCTAGGTATTATATGGAACTGATGCATCACTAAATTGTACCCCTGAAACTTAAATAATAATTAATAATAATAATAATAATAATAATGTTTTCAGGAGAATTCCATAGCTTTTCCCCACCAGCACATAGGAAGTTCCCATAACATACTTGTTGTTGAAAGCTGCCAGGTGCAGATCTCTCATCCTTGTGCCCATGCACAGGCTCTAGAGCTCAGGGGAGAGACGAGTAAGAGCAGAGAGGTATGCTCGGAAAATGGGAGGAAATGGGCTTCCCTGTATGGACCATGAAGAGAAGAAGAGCATGTGGCCTGGGACTGGCCTTCAACCAAACGGACCCACAGGAAAAGCTGCCAACAGAAGCTGAAACAGAATTCTGCAAAGAAGTAAACTAGAAGTAAATCACCACAGAAGTGAAAAGTGGGTCTCCCCCAGGAGACCAGTTACCTTTCGCACCTAGACTGGTAGAGTGAGGATAATTCCAGCTGGATTGCCCTTGGGTTTCTGTCACTCTCAGACAAACCCATTCCTGTTATATTTGTATACTTTATGAATCATTATTATTTTTGTAGCATAGTTGACACACAATAATTTGTTAATGTCATGTGAGCATTATGATTGGACAAGTTTTTACCTTCTATTATAATGATGGGAAGTGTAGCTACCATCAGTCACCAGAGACACTTTTCCAATACAATTGTCATATTCCCTATGCTGTGCATTTCATCCCCGTGACTTACTCAACCCACAGTGGGAAGACTGTGTCTACTACAATCCTTCACCTATTTCTTCCATGTCCCCCTCAACTCCCTTCTAAGAACCATCTCTTTCTTATCTATAGCGACATTCTGATTCTGCTTTGTGTTTGTTTATTCATTTGTTTTGCTTTTCATGATCTAGACAGGAGTGAAATCCTATAGTATTTATCCTTCCTGTCTTACATATTTCACTTTAGTGTGTGCCCTCTGGGTCCATCCATGATCCAAAGGACATAAATCCCATCCTATTCTAAGGCTGAGTAATTTTCCATTTCCTCTAGGTTGCTTACCTTATTGGCATATAGTTGTTGGTCATAATTTCTGATGGTTGTTCTTATTTCCTTGATGTTAGTCATGATCTCGCCCCGTTCATTCATAATTTTATTAATTTGGGAACACTCTCTTCTTTTGGAATAGTTTGGCCAGTGGTTTACCAATCTTCTTGATTCTTTTAAAGAACTAGCTGCTAGTTTCATTATGTGTTCTGTATCTCTAGCTCCTAACTCATTGATCTCTGCTTTAATCTTGATTCTTTCCCTGCATTTGTGTGGCAACAAGGGCATGCTGCTAGGCCCCTGAGAAAGCTATGCCAGGAATCCCATAGGGGAGGGGCACCTGGAGTATACCAGTATCATCCACAAACACCTCCCTAGCCCACTAGATAGGCTCAGGCGAATGCTCATGTAGGCCTGCAGGATGACCACAAAGTGCAGGTATTTCTTCACACCTACAGGTGGAAAGAGAAAGGGGTCAGGGGGGCTGATACCAGCTCCCTGCCTTGGAACCACACTGAGGTCCTTTGGGGAAACCCTGGGCATACCCAGACAGTCTGTGTAGTGGTGTCCTCATCCTTCCCTCACCGGGGACTATCACTGACCCAGCATAACAGCAGACCCTCCCATCCACTCTGTCCTCAGGGTCAATGGGACAGAAGGCTCTCTTCCAGATGAAGAACAGAGGTGCCAAAACACAATGTCATGGGTCTTGCCATTCCTCCCAAATGTCTCTGTGAGAACAGATGGGGAAAGTCCCCATCATCTGAGGAAGAAATGCAATGTTTGGACTCTTGAGTATTTTAATTTTGTCATTTTCCAGTGGCTTCTACCTTGCTTTTCACCTTGCAGTACTACTGAAAATGTCAAAATAATTGTTCCTCTAAGAATACAAGTCAGCCATCAGATCTACCCAGAAATGAGACCCTAAGTACCATCTATATGGGACGTCTTCTTAGTGGGATGCAGTCCGAAGGCTCAACTAGCTTGGATGACCCAGGAACTAGGTCAGGAACTGCAGAAAGGGCACCTTCTTCCACCTTCCAGGGGCAGAAGGGACCCGAAGCAGGTTGCCAGGTACCCAGACAATGAAAAGGGATGGTAGGAAAACACACTTGGATCACTGGTGTTTTCCTGTTATAATGATGGCAGAAAAGAGATGGAGGAGAATTCTCAAGGAAGATTCATAAAAAAGGAGGCTTTGCTAAGAGAGCCGATCTGAAATAGAGTGTGAAGGACAATCAGGAAGGAAACCATAGGCCCATCTCCTGTTTCAAGTATCCAAGCACCGTGAACTTTTGACTTCCGGCACAAGGACCTGCTCATTGGGAATCCACCACCACCTGTATACATCCTTCTACTCCGGACTGAAAGAGAGACAATGTAACGCCTGTTAGCTTCCAGCACTCATCATCATTCTTTCAAAACAAGTGCCTGTGCTTTTCCCCCATGAACCTGTACTCCTGCTCAAAATTTTGAGCACAGCAGATTTCTCCCCACTCTGTGTCTCCCAGAGGACAGTTCCTAATTTCCCAAACAGAAGTATCCTTTTTTGCTTCTTTCTTTCCCAGCACCCACTTCTTGACTGACATGATGATGTACCAATTCAAAGGGCCATGTGAGGCTATTTGTACATCATCAGGTTATGGCAATCATCAGAGGGAACATTAAAATGCTGAAGTCTACCTCACCTTAAATTCAGATTCCTGAAATTGATGTGTTCCCAGTTTGGTTTTTTCAGAAAATTTCTTTCCAAAGAACCAGCCCCGGGTGTCGGAAATGAAATGTCTGTTTTGACAGAACATCAGAAATCCATCCAATTTCCTCCATCATAGTATATAAGGTACTCTAAATAGCTATACTTTTTTTCACAACACCACCACCAAGAAAACCCTTGCCAAGGGTAAACTCCAATTAACTGTTATCTGACATTTGCCAAAGTGACAGAGATTACTTGATATTATACAAAACTTAATTCCTTAAAAGTACACATTTTCATAAGATCATTAAGAAAATTTTCCAAAACTGTGCCAGAAAAATGATCTATTTAGATATCAATTGGATAAAATGGTATAATTGTGTTACCTGAAGCAGCATGACAATTGTATTGTCATGTATAAATATATGCTGTTCCTTGGGGTTTTGTTTTCCTCCCATAGTATTATTTTGCAGAAATCATAAAATATTTTTATTTATGTTTCATTTTTATTAATGTGTTTATTTATCATGTAAAAATTGTACTCACTTCTTTGCCCGAGACACAGAGCTCACAAGTAGGCAGAGCAGTAGGCTGAGGCAGCGAAAGAAGCAGTCTCTCCTCCCCTGAGCAGGGAGCTCGACTTGGGCTCGATCCCAGGGTCTGGACCTGAGAAGAAAGTAACTGCTTAAGCGACTGAGAAACCCAGGTACCCCAGGTAGAAACTATTTTAAAGAAATCGCGTTATATTTGCTGCCTGCAAATGCCTATATCCCCTGGGATTTTGCCAAGGAGTTCTGAATTGTCACTTTCCAAGAGACCACAAAGCAATGGCCAGTCCTTCAGGGACTTAAAATGGATATGGCCCCCTGCTTGCCAAGCTCCAGGGAGTGCAAGGACAAAGGGTGAAACCAGCAGAGAGATTTTGGGACCAAACACTCCAGAGTGCACAGACTGACCTCCATAGCCAAGACAGGCCTGCCCAGCTGTCACCTGCCTCATCCTCTGTGTCCATGTAAGGACACCATGCATGCATGCCATGTATGCAGGCCCCAGAGGTGCCATCCAGTGGTGGAAGACGACCCACTGTCCACAAAGGGCGACCCTCCCTGCAGACCGGAAATTGAGGATGGGTGGGAGGCAAGATATATGTCAGTGCACTAAGGGCCTTTCAAATCAGGCACGCATGTGAATCCAAGGTTTTCAAAGAGTATCTCTCTGTCCCCTGCAGAAAGGGCACCTTGGGATCCAAATTAATGCAACACACTGGAAAATGATGGACATATGTTTGCATCTTTAGCTCATAGCTCAGGCAATCCGACCTACAGACAATATTAGTAACTGTCACCCTTGGCTCCAAGGGGCTCCTGGAAGGAAC
>NW_022632037.1:9432-10920 GCF_010015895.1 Lontra canadensis | reverse complement strand
GAACCCATCCTTCCATTTCTACTGCCACTCTGTGAGCCATGCCCCTTGAAGTTTGGTGAACAGGAGTAAAAGTCCCCATGACGGGAAATCTCAACTGTTGTTCTAAGGATATGTGCCTATCAATTTTCTGAAATCTCTTCTCTCAAATTGGCTACCTCTCTTTTACAGGGACTGGGTTCTTCTCTTCGGCTTTCCCTTTCCACCGTCTGATTTCTCCTCCTGGTTTGATGCCTGTATTTATTAGTTTCTCTGTGTTATTTCATTGTGAATTCTTGGTGAAGCTATCTTCCTTAAATAACTTCTATGTACAGAAAACCGTACTATTTCTGAATGCCAATTTCAGACACAGTCATACAGTCAACACACACAGGTCACATGCCACTCTGTTGTCCCTGGATCAAGAGGCTCTTGGTGCGACCCAGGCAACACATTTGAGGGGGAGGAATTGTTGGTCACTTCTTCTCAATGGAGATGACAAAATCAGAGAGGAACAGTCAGCAGTCAAAATGCAGCTGTTTTTAGGAGAGACACTGGAAGATATTGGGGTGTTTTCATGGGTTGATGTGGAAGGTTTTGCGGGCCGTCTGCATGATGCTTGGGAGTAGATGGGAATGGACTGTGACACTGGGTGGGTGGAAAGAACACTTGGCAGCTGAACAGTGGACTGTCTGTTGGTCTCAAAGATACTGCTGGGCTGGGTTCTCAAGGTCCAGCCTATGGAGGGAGACAGGAGACTTTCTCCTAAATCTACAGTCTCCAGAAGGGATCAAGAGACCTCAGAGTAGACACGGGATGTTGGGGAGGAATGAGAGAGTGGGGAGGAAATCACTCCAGCCAGGGTATCCTCACTTCCATCCAGGCTCCTCAGAACAGTCCTCACATCAAGAGTAGTCCATGCAGCATCATACAACTCCTTCCTTAATCCAACCATTCCCAGCACTAATGGCCACCTCCATGTTAATTCTTACCATGAACTGCTCCTCAGGATTGTCCAGCTGAAGGCAAGTGAATTCTTTCAGGGTCATAGTGTGACAGTTAGAAGTGGAATGACCTGGAGTTTGAATCACCTTGGGAGCCAAGGAGAACACCAGTAGCAGTGGGGAACAGCTGGCCTTCAGGAAGGCCATGGGGGACAGTGCTGACCTTGCAAACAGGTGGGGGAATGTGGCCAATGTTACACATTCCTGGTCCTTTACTAGGGCTCCATTTGGAAGAAACTGTCTCATATTTTATGTCAGGGCCCCAAACACAGAGGTGACTGAGGACTGAATCTGGTCTTGTGGCACTAGCTCTCCCCTAAAGAAACACTGGCAGATCTTTTAAAAAAAATTTAAAAAGGGGGAGACAAGATGGTGGGGAAGTAGGAGGAGGCGCCTTTTCAACCTGTACCCTAAAGTGAGCTGATTACCTACCAAAGAACTCTGATAACCCATGAAATCAGCCTGAGATCAGAATTATACATGTCTGGATCTCTACAGGTGCAGAAGA
>NW_022632037.1:8290-9422 GCF_010015895.1 Lontra canadensis | reverse complement strand
TTGTATACTTCATAAATTTTACCTGGGGGCCCGTTTGGGCTGAAACTTCTCTTTTATCTTCGCTTTTATTCCCTCTCTCTCTCTCTCTCTCTCTCTCTCTCTCTTTTTTTTTCTTTTTCTTTTATTTTTTCTCTCCTTAAGGTGAGGAATCCTGATTGCTCAGAAGTGTTCCAGGGTGGACCTTGACTGCACCACGGTCAATACATCCAGCTACATCTGTTCAGTTATCTCTCACCAAAATGACTAGGAGGAGGAATGCCCAACATAAGAAAAATACAGAGGATAGACCTTCTGCAACAGCGCTAATGGCTATCAAAATAGACAATATGTCGGAAAAAGAATTCAGGCTAACAATTATCCAGGCAATAGCTAGGTTGGAGAAAGCCATGGATGACCAAATGGAATTGATTAGGCAGAACTGAAAGCAACCAGAGATGATGTTCACAATTTTAGAGTAGAGGTGAAAGCTATCCGGGAAGAGGTTCACAATGCTCTCAATGAGTTCCAATCTAATCTAAATCCTCTCAAAGCTAGGGTAACTGAGACGGAAGATAGAATTAGTGATCTGGAGGACAAACAGATAGAGATAAAGGATCAGGAGGAAGCCTGGAACAAAGAGCTTAGACGCCACGAAAACAGAATCGGGGAAATAAATGATGCCATGAAACGTTCCAATGTCAGAATTATTAGAATCCCTGAAGGGGAGGAGAAAGAAAGAAGTCTAGAAGATATAGTGGAATAAGTTCCCCATGAAAATTTTCCCAATCTCGCGAATGGAACCAGCATTCATGTACTAGAGGCCGAACGGTCTCCACCCAAGATTATAGATTAAAAAAAAAAAATCAAGGCACCTGATAGTCAAATTGAGGTATCATAATTGTAGATATAATTTCTTGAAAGCCGCTAAGACAAAGGGACTCCTTACTTGCAAAGCCCATCAGAATAATGTCAGAACTGTCCAAGAGACCAGGCAAGCCAGAAAGGGCTGGCAAGATATATTCAGGGCACTAAATGAGAAGAACATGGAGCCAAGAATACTTTATCCAGCAAGACTGAGATTCAAAATGGATGGAGAGATAAAGAGATAAACAGATATCCAAGAGCAGCAAGGCTTAAAAGTCTACGCAACCAC
>NW_022632037.1:0-8280 GCF_010015895.1 Lontra canadensis | reverse complement strand
GATCAACCAGGAAATCAAAGAAGAACTGAAACAATTCATGCAAACCAATGAGAATGAAGACACTTCGGTACAAAACCCATGGGATACAGCAAAGGCGGTCCTAAGGGGAAAATACATAGGCATCCAAGCCTCCCTCAAAAAAATTGAAAAATCCAGAACACACCATCTGTCTCTACACCTTAAAGAACTGGAGAATCAACAACAAATCAAACCAACTCCACACATAAGAAGGGAAATCATCAAGATTAGAGCTGAGATCAATGAGGTAGAAACCAGAGATACAGTAGAACTTATCAATGAAACTAGAAGCTGGTTTTTTTTTTAAAGAATCAATAAGATTGATAAAACATTGGCCACACTAATCTAAAAGAAAAGAGAGAAAGCCCAAATCAATAAAATTATGAATGAAAAGGGAGAGATAACAACGAACACCAATTAAGTAGAAACAATCATCAGAAGTTATTATCAACAGTTATATGCCAATAAGCTAAGCAACCTAGGTGAAATGGATGCATTCCTGGAAAACTATAAACTCCCAAAATTGAAGCAGGAAGAAATTGACAAACTGAATAGAGCGATATCTAGTAACGCGATTGAAGCAGTGATCAAAAACCTTCCAAAAAACAAGAGCCCAGGACCTGACAGATTCTCTGGGGAATTCTACCAATCTTTCAAAGAAGAAATAACACCTACTCTCCTGAAGCTCTTTCAAAAAATTGAAGCAGAAGAAAAACTTCCAGACTCTTTCTATGAAGCCAGCATTACCCTGATCCCCAAACCAGGCAAAGACCCTACCAAAAAGGAGAATTTCAGACCAATAAACTGATGAATATGGATGCTAAGATTCTCAACAAGATCCTAGCAAACAGGATCCAACAGCACATTAAAAGATTATCCACCATGACAAAGTGGGATTCATTCCTGGACTACAAGGATGCTTCAACATTCGCAAATCAATCCATGTGATAGAACAAATGAATATGAGAAGAGAGAAGAAACACATGGTCCTCTCAATTGATGCAGAAAAATTATTTGACAAAATCCAGCATCCATTCCTGATTAAAACGCTTCAAAGTATAGGGATAGAGGGAACATTCCTAAACTTCATAAAATCTATCTATGAAAGACCCACAGCAAATATCATCCTCAATGGGACAAAGCTTGCAGACTTCCCGTTGAGATCAGGAAACCACAAGGATGCCCACTCTCACAACTCTTGTTCAACATAGTATTCGAAGTCCTAACAACAGCAATCAGACAACAAAGAGAAAAAAAAAGGTATCCACATTGGCAAGGAAAAAGTCAACTCTCTCTCTTTGCAGATGACATGATTCTTTATATGGAAAACCCAAAAGACTCCACACCCACACTACTAGAACTCATACAGCAATTCAGTAATGTGGCAGGATACAAAGTCAATGTACAGAAATCAGTGGCTTTCTTATACACTAACAATGAAAATACAGAAAGGGAAATTAGAGAATTGATTCCATTTACTATAGCACCAAGAACCATAAGATACCTGGCAATACACCTAACCAAAGAGGTAATGGATCTATACTCGAAGAACTACAGAACACTCATGAAAGAAATTGAAGAAGACACAAAAAGATGGAAGACCATTCCATGCTCTTAGATCGGAAGAATAAACATTGTTAAAATGTCTATACTGCATAGAGCAATCTACACTTTTAATGCCATTCTGATCAAAATTCCACCGGTCTTTTTCAAAGAGCTGGAGCAAATAATCCTAAAATTTGTATGAAATCAGAAGAGACCTCAAATCCCGAAGGAAATGTTGAAATACAAAAATAAAATTGGGGGCATCACGTTACCTGATTTCAAGCTTTATTATAAAGATGTGATCACCAAGACAGCATGGTACTGGCATAAAAACAGACATAGACCAGTGGGACAGAGTAGAGAGCCCAGGTATGGACCCTCAACTGTATGGTCAAATAATCTTCGACAATACAGGAAAAATATACAGTGGAAAAAAGACAGTCTCTTCAATAAATGGTGCTGGGAAAATTGGACAGCTATATGTAGAAGAATGAAACTCGACCATTCTCTTACACCATACACAAAGATAAACTCAGAATGGATAAAAGACCTCAATGTGAGACAGGAATCCATCAGAATCCTAGAGGAGAACATAGTCAGTAACCCCTTTGATATCACCCACAGCAAATTATTTCAAGATATGTCTCCAAAGGCAAAGGAAACAAAAGTGAAAATGAACTTTTGGGACTTCCTCAAGATCAAAAGCTTCTGCACAGCAAAGGAAACAGTCAAGAAAACAAAGAGGCAACCCACGGAATGGGAGAAGATATTTGCAAATGACAGAACAGAGAAAAGGTTTATATCCAGGATCTATAAAGAACTCCTCAAACTCAACACACACCAAACAGATAATCATATCAAAAAATGGGCAGAATATATGAACAGACACTTCTCCAATAAAGACATACAAATGGCTATGAGACTCATGAAAAAATGTTCCTCATCACTAGCCATCAGGGAGATTCAAATTAAAACCACATTGAAATAACACCTTACACCAGTTAGAATGGCCAAAATTAGCAAGCCAGGAAACAACGTGTGTTGGAGAGGATGTGGAGAAAGGGGAACCCTCTTACACTGTTGGTGGGAATGCAAGTTGGTGCAGCCACTTTGGAAAACGGTGTGGAGATTCCTCAAGAAATTAAAAATAGAGCTTCCCTATGAACCTGCAATTGCACTACTGGGGATTTACCCCAAAGATACAGATGTAGTGGAAATAGGGGCCATCTGTACCCCAAATGTATTATGCCTCCATCAGAAAGGATGAATACCCAACTTTTGTAGCAACGTGGATGGGACTGGAAGAGATTATGCTGAGTGAAGAAATCAAGCAGAGAAAGTCAATTTTCATATGGTTTCACTGATTTGTGGAGTATAAAAAATAACATGGAGGACATGGGGAGGTGGAGAGGAGAAGGGAATTGGGGGAAATTGGAAGGAGATGTGAACCGTGAGAGACTACAGACTCTGAAAAACAATCTGAGGGTTTTGAAGGGACAGTTTTGGGAGGTTGCGTGAACCAGGTGGTGGGTATTAGAAAGGGCACGGTTTTGCATGGAGCACTGGGTGTGGTGCAAAAACAATGAATACTGTTACGCTGAAAAGGAAAAAAAAATATACCAAGGGGGGTGTAAAAGTGGGGTATTCCTCCTTTCTGATGGCTCATTAATATTCCATTGTATATATGGACCACATCTTCTTTATCCATTCATCTGTTGAAGGGGACCTTGACCCTTTCCACAGTTTGGCTATTGTGGCCATTACTTCTATGAAAACTGGGGTACATATGACCCATCTTTTCAATACATCTGTATCTTTCGGGTAAATACCCAGTAGTACAATTGCTGTGTCGTAGGGTAGCTCCATGTTTAACTTTTTGAGAACTCTTCTGAAATACTTGTGGCTTCTGTGAATCTATAAATCTACGTCTGTACCTCTCTTCATATCTGTAGTAGTGCTCTACCTATCAGCACACCCCTAAGTAAATCAATCCCACCCCAGGTCATGGGAGTTCTAAATATCTCCTAAAGACCTGAGAACCCTATGTTGTGGGTGTCAAGCAACAGTGAAGGAGGCAGGATGGGTCTGTAGCTGGTCTGTGAATAGGCAGGTGCTGTCCTGTGATGACCTATAGCCCAAAGGGGCAGCAAAGGCTGGATATAGGAGAGTCATCTCACACACTACCTTCCCAAATCTGATATTTTCCTTGGGGGAGGAAAGGCTGTGGCAAGGACATTTGTCTACTGTCCCTTCTTCCCTTCTGCCTCTAGACTGCATCTGTCCCTGCCCTTGTAGATGCCCTCACCAAACCTGCCTTCTTCTGCCTCCTGCTCACACAATCACCTCCTACAAAAGTTGCCCTCATTTTTGGTATGAAGGAATGGGGACCGAAGGGGTGAGCAACTCTGGGGTGCCAGTCAATGCAGGGGCTTGATGTTTGTGGAAACATTGGTACAGTGAGCATGGTCTGAGCGGCTAATCACAGGAGTTCCTGAGTGCTAGGAACACATAAGCAACCCATGTCCCCCTTAACACTTAAGTGACCTGGACCCTACCAGCCTCCACATTGGCTCTGGAAGCATCACCCTCAAATCAGCTCAGACATCATCCATCTTATGGTTGCATGTCTCCCACTTTGAAGGTCCCTTGAAGTTCATTTCAACCCCCAGAAGAAACTTCCTCATGGTTCCCATCTCTGTATGCCCAGGTGCAAAGAGCACACTGTCATTACTGAGCTCACCCCAGGAGCCACAAATCTAGGCACTTCCCCTACAATCTCAGTTGGTGTCAAATGTTGACCCAGATCACTGGCATTTGCACCACAACTACACTCCCACTCCACATCCCTGCAGCTAAGATGGATCATATCCCAGGAGGGGCCATCCAGGAATCTCAACTTCCAACTCCATTCTGACCCCCAGTGTCCAATTTATCAGAAGGTCAGTATTGAGTCCTGGAAGTGGCCCCATTCTTCATACCCAAGCAGACCCTACAGTCTCCAAGGTGCACTTCTTCCCACCTCTCTCCCACTGAGCCTTCCTCTGTGCATACAGCCATGCACCTAAAGCACCCATTGTTAATCCCACATTTCTCCCCAATTCCTTCAGTCCTTCTTTGGTAAGAATGGAGCTCACAGCCCTGTCACTCATGCCATTCTGCCTCCTGCTCTGACCCCAAATCTACTCACCCAGATACAAGGAATCATACCCTGACTCTGGAGTCACTCTGCCCTTCTTTCATGGTCTTGTTGCATTTGTTCTTCCAAGGACTGCATCACAGAAAAATCTGTTCTGGATCAACAATTGTAATTTTGGCCACAGTCTGAAGCCATAACATCAGGGGCCAACCACAAATTTAGCAAAAATCTGAAAAATTGGTCTCTGTCAATGCTTTATGCAGAAATACCTGTGAACAGACACATGGATTGTCTATTCCTTCCAATCAAAATGCTCCTAAACTTTGGTCTTCTGCTTTGGTTCTAGAGATTAGTATGTCTGTACAAGTTGATGAGGACAGGCAGGTTATGCTCAATGTCAACTCTGCATGTTTAACCAGCATATTCTTAGAGCTATGGAGACCCCAACCTCAGGAGAATGTGACAGATAGTAAGGGATAGTAGCAACTTTAAGACAGGCTTCCCTTTACAATCACCCAGGGGTTGTCTTTTGTAAATCAGTTATTTAGAAATAATAACTTTTGTTTATTTTTATTTTTTTTTATTTTAAATTCTTTATTTGCCTATTTTTCTAAATCATACCATCCCACAATGGGGGAGATGAACTCATATTTACCATCTCTCCTTCTATGCCATAGTGGGTGGGTGCACAAACATTAACAGTTGGGCACTGCATGTAAGGCAGAAATGTCCAGGAAGACCTTCATTTGAATTAAGAAACTCTCCAAATCAGGGAGCTGAGCCTGCCTCTCAGTGCACTTCTTGGCTTCTTGCTTTAAGGCCTCCACCTCTCCTTTGAGGATGTAACACTTCTCCTTCAGCTGGAGGATCTCAGCCAATGACTCCGCAGTTTTCATGGCCTGGGTCTCCTCCACAATTTCCTCCAATTGTTCCTCTTCATTTCGTGCCATAAGTTTGAATAAAAGTATTCAAACCGCTGGACTGTTTCATCTTCTAGGGCATGGTGTAGTTTTCTTCTCAGGGAGAGAACTCCCCCCAAAATGAATATTGTACAGATAGCAGGCCAAAAGGACCTCAGGCTGAAGGAGATCAAAAGTAAGAAGAAACTTGAATACTCACTTTTCTGCAAAGGTGAAAAGCATACTACCATAGATTTTTGGGGCAAGTTGGTGTCCCAGTGGCTTCTTAGTCCCGTGCTGTCCTGGGATGGAGGGCTCATAGTTTGGAGGCTCCCAGATCTCCATGGCTGCATTGGACAAATCAGTTCAATGCTGAGCAAGTTTGGAGGTCGCATAATCTCATGCCAGCTGGAAAGCTGAGTGTTAGAGTGTTCTGCACATTGGGGAGAAGGAACGTTCTGTTTCCAAGGAAACATGCTGAACTTGCTCTCTAGTTGCCTTCTTCGCCTAGGGCAGAGCCGCATTATTAGTCTCCAGGTCCTTGGGCACTCAGTGAAATTGCAGCCCAGGTGCCTGGTAGGCTTATTAGACAGCTCAATTATTGGTCTCCAGTTCCAAGGGCATATGGTGAACCCTCATTCATCATGCCCGCTTGGCCTAGCACACAGCATATTTTTTGGTCGATTGGACCAAGTGCCCATGGATAGCCTGCTATCAACATTCCTAGTTGCTTGAGCACAGAGCTGAGTTGTTGGTTTTGAGGTCCAAGAGCCCATGGTGCACCTGTTTACCAGGTGCCTATGTGGCATATCAGACAGCTGAGTTTGTCTCCAGATCCAAGTTCACATGGTGATCCTCCTGCCCAGGTGTCTGCTTGGCCTATCAGACAGCTCATTTTTTGGTCTCCTGGCCGAAGGGCACATGGTGAGCCCACAATTTCTGCTTGGCCTGGGACAGAACTGTGTGTTTCTTATTGCCTTTTAAGAACACATGGTGAGACTGCTATCCAGGTGCTTTCTTGGCCAATCAAAGTGCTGTGTTGTTAGTTTCAGGTCCAAGGGTACATGGTGATCCCACTCTCAAGGTATGTGCTTGGCCTAGCTGAGGGTTCCTTTACTGGGTGCCATGTCCAAAGTCTCCTGGTAAACCTGTTATCTAAGTGGGTGCTTGAACTAATAGAGAGCTGTGTTTTTGGCCTCGAGGCCCAAGGGCACATGGTGAGCCAGATGTCCAGGGGCCTGCTTGGCCTAGTACAGACCTCATTCTTTATTTCCAGTTCCATGGGCACATGTTGAGCCAAATGTAAAGTTTCCCACTTGGCTTGTCACAGAGCTGTATTGTTGGTCTACAGGTCCAAGTGTGACATCCTTAGCCCACTGACAAGGAGACTGCTTAACCTATCAGACAGCTCAGTTTCTGGTCTCCAGGTCCAAGGTCACACGGTGAGCCTGCTGTCAACGTGTGTCCTTGGCCAAGCTACAAAGTGACTTGTTCGTCTGGAGGCAAAAGGGCCTATGTTGAGCCTCCTGTCTGGGTGTCTGCTTGGCCTACTATAGACCTGGTATTTTGGCTTCCATGTCCATGGGCCCATGGTGAGCCAGCTGTGAAGCTGTCTCCTTGGCCTGTCACAGAGGGACATCGTTGTTCTCCAGGTCCAAGGGCACCCAGTAAACTGACTGTCAACATGCCAGTGTAGCCCATTACACAACTCAGTTGTCATTATCCAGGTCCAAGGACACATGGGAAGTTGGACACTTGGCCAACCAAAGAGCTGGGCTGCAGATCTCCAGATCCATGTGCACAAGGTAAGCCTCCTGTCTAGGTGTCTGCTTGTCCTGTCCCAGATCTCCTTTCTTGGCCTCAACGTCCAATAGTACAGGTTTAGCCCACTATCCAGGTGCCTGCTTAAACCACCATACAGCTCAGTTATTGGTCTCCAGGACCAATGGCATTTGGTGAGTCCTTTGTCAAGGTGCCCCCTTGGCCAGGCAAAGAGCTGAGTTGTTGGTATCAACGTCCTAGAGCACATGGTAAGCCACATGTCTAGATGTCTGCTTGGCTTAGCCCAGAGTTCTCTTATTGGTCTCCAGGTCTAAAGGCACACGGTGAACCAGTTGTCCAGGTGCCTTCTTGGCCTAATAGGGATCTGATTTTGTGGTTTCCAGTTCCATGGGCCCGTGTTGAGTCAGTTGTGAAGTCACCAGCTTGGCTTATCTCAGAGCTGCATTGTTGGTCTCCAGGTCCAAGGGCACATGGTTAGCCCATTGTCAACATGCCTGC
Organism: Lontra canadensis; assembly: GCF_010015895.1. Taxonomy (NCBI): domain Eukaryota; kingdom Metazoa; phylum Chordata; class Mammalia; order Carnivora; family Mustelidae; genus Lontra; species Lontra canadensis. Next base: position 402 of record NW_022632037.1, on the reverse strand, counting down.
TTAACCCACGAGACAGCTCAGTTGGTCTCCAGGTCCAAGGGCACATGGTAAGCCCGCTGTCATGGTGCCTGCTTGGCCAAGCAAAGAGCTGAGTTGTTGGATTCCAGGTCTAAGGGCACATGGTGAGGCTCAAGTCTAGTTATCTGCTTGGCCTAGCCCAGGGCTCCTTTTCTGAGCTTAGTATCCAAGGGACCATGGTGAGCCCACTGCCAAGATGCCTGCTTAGCTTACCAGAGAGCTCACTTGTCAGTCTCCAGGTCGAAGAGCACATGGTGGACCTGCTGTCCAGGTGTCTGCTTGGTATAATTGAAAACAGATTTGTTAGTCTCCATGTCCATGGGAACATGGTGAGATGGCTCTTCAAGGTGCCTGCTTGACCTAGCAGACATCTGAATTGTTGAT
>NW_022632036.1:1817-19110 GCF_010015895.1 Lontra canadensis | reverse complement strand
TATGAACAAAGTCATTTTTCTGCACAGATTCTTTGAATACTTTTCAGGTGATTGTGTATATTCATCTCTTACCCCTGCACTTGAGATCTTAGGTAATTTAGGAAGACTCTGCAGCCACCATGACTCCAGTTTTTCTTTACCTAGGGATTACAGATAAAAATTCTTTCTGCATGTATGTTCACTTGGGAAAGCCCATCGAGAGTAGAATAACGTAGTTTAAGTCACTAATAGTTCAAGATGTCCTCAGAACAACATTGGAAACTACTGCTTATCCTTTCTTATTTTTTATTTAATTTCTTTTCAGTGTAACAGAATTCATTGTTTATGCACCACACTAAGTGCTCCATGAAATATGTGTCCTCCTTATTAATACCCAATACTAGGTTCCCACACCCCCCACACCCCACCCCTTCAAAACCCTCAGATTATTTTTCAGAGTCCATGGCCCTCATGGTTCATCTCCCTCTCCCTTTTCCCTCAACTCCCGTTTCCTCTCCATCTCCCCATATCCTCCGTGTTATTAGTTATGCTCCACAAATAACTGAAACCATATAATAATTGACTCTCTCTGCTTGACTTCTTTCACTCAGCATAACCTCTTCCAGTCCCATCCATGTTGCTACAAATGTTGTGTATTCATCCTTTCTGAAGGCAGCATAATACTCCATAGTGTATTTGGCCCACTTCTTCCTTATCCATTCGTCCGCTGAAGGGCATCTTGGTTCTTTCCACAGTTTGGTGACCAAGGCCATTGCTGCTATGAACATTGGGGTACAGATGGCCCTTCTTTTCACTACATCTGTATCTATGGGGTAAATACCCAGTAGGGAAATTACAGGGTCATAGGGTAGCTCTATTTTTAATTTCTTAAGGAATCTTCACACTGTTCTCCCAAGTGGCTGCACCAACTTGCATTCCCACCAACAGTGTACGAGGGTTCCCATTTCTCCACATCCTGTCCAACACACGTTGTTTCCTGTCTTGCTAATTTTGGCCATTGTAATTGGTGTAAGGTGGTATCTCAATGTGGTTTTAATTTGAATCTCCCTGATGGCTAGTGATGATGAACATTTTTTTCATGTGTCTGATAGCCATTTGTATGTCTTCATGGGAGAAGTGTCTGTTCATGTCTTCTGCCCATTTTTTGACATGATTATCTGTTTTGTGTGTGTTGAGTTTGAGGAGTTCGTTATAGATCCTGGATATCAACCTTTTGTCTGTAATGACATTTGCAAATATCTTCTCCCATTCCGTGGGATGCCGCTTTGTTTTGTTGACTGTTTCTTTTGCTGTGCAGAAGCTTTTGAGCTTGTTGAAGTCCTAAAAGTTCATTTTCTCTTTTGTTTCCTTTGCCTTTGGAGACATTTCTTGAAAGGAGTTGTTGTGGCTGTTATCGAAGAGGTTACTACCTATGTTCTCCTCTAGGATTCTGATGGATTCCTGCCTCACGTTGAGGTCTTTTATCCGTTAAGACTTTATCTTTGTGTACGTTGTATGAGAATGGTTGAGTTTCATTTTTCTACATATAGCTGTCCATTTTTTCCAACACCATTTAATGAAGATACTGACATTTTTCCGCTGTCTATTCTTTCTTGCTTTGCTGCAGATTGTTTGACCATAGAGTTGAGGGTCCATATCTGAGCTCTCGATCCTGTTCCAGTGTCTATGTGTCTGTTTTTATGCCAGTACCATGCTGTCTTGGTGATCACAGCTTTGTAGAGAGCTTGAAATCAGGTAACGTGATGCCAACAGTTTTGTTTTTAATTTTCAACATTTCCTTAGCAATTCAGGGTCTCTTCTGATTCCATACAAGTTTTTTTTTCTATTTAATAGCAGTTGCACCTCAATTTTTTAAAAAATATTTGTTTCTTTCCAGCGTAACAGTATTCATTTTTTTTGCACCACACCCGGTGCTGCATGCAATCCATGCCCTGTCTAATACCCACCACCGTGTTCCCCCAACCTCCCAACCCCCGCCCCTTCAAAACCATCAGATAGTCTTTTTTCAGAGTCCATAGTCTCTCATGGTTCACCTCCCCTTCCAATTTCCCTCAACTCCCTTCTCCTCTCCATCTCCTCTGTCCTCCATGCTATTTGTTATGCTCCACAAATAAGTGAAACCATATGATAATTGACTCTCTCTGCTTGACTTATTTCACTCAGCATAATCTCTTCCAGTCCAGGCCATGTTGCTACAAAAGTTGGGTATTCATCTTTTCTGATAGAGGCATAAGATCCCATAAAAATTTTAGGATTGGGGCACCGGGGTGGCTCAGTGGGTTAAGCCTCTGCCTCAATCCCAGGACCCTGGGATCATGACCTGAGCCAAAGGCAGAGGCTTTAACCCACTGAGCCACACAGGTGCCCCTCTGCTTCAATTTTTTGAAACAGCTTCAGGACAGTAGGTGTTATTCCTTCCTTGACAGTTTGGTAGAATTCCCCAGGGAATCCATCAGCTCACGATCTCGGGGTCCTGGGATTGAGCCCTGCATCTTGCTCTCTGCTCAGCAGGGACCCTGTTTCCCCCTCTCTTTCTGCCTGCCTTTCTGCCTACTTGTAATCTCTCTCTCTGTCAAATAAATAAAATAAAATCTTTAAAATAAATTTAGGATTATTTCCTCCAGCTCTTTGAAAAATAACTTTCGGATTTTCATGGGAATGGCATTAAAAATATAGATTGTTCTAGGCAGTACAGGTATTTTAACAATGTTTCTGCTTACAATCCAAGAGCATGAAATGGTCTTCCATCTTTCTGTGTCTTTTTCGATTTCGTTCACTAGTGTTCTGTAGCTCCTCAAGTACAGATCCTTTACCTCTTTGCTTACGTTTATTCTCAGGCATCCTATGGCTCTTGGTGCTAGAGTATATGGAATCGATTCTCTAATTTCCCTTTCTGTATTTTCATTGTTAGTGTATAAGAAAGCCACTGATTTCTGCACCTTGACTTTGTATCCTGCCACGATACTGAATTGCTCTATGAGTTCTAGTAGTTTAGTGGTGGAGTCTTCTGCATTTTCCATAGAAAGAATCATGTCATCTGCGAAGAGAGAGAGTTTGACTTCTTCATTGGTACTTTGGATACCTTTTATTACTTTTTGTTGTCTGATTGCTGTTTCTAGGACTTCTAATACAATGTTGAACAAGCGTGGTGAGAGTGGGCATCCTTGTCGTGTTGCTACCTCAAAGGGAAGGCTGTGAGCTTTTTCCCATTGAGGAGGATATTGCTGAGGTTTTTTCATAGATAGATTATATTAAGTTGAGGAATGTGCCCTCCGTCCCTATACTTTGAATCATTTTAATCAGGAACAGATGCTGGATTCTGTCAAATGCTTTTTCTGCATCAATTAAGAGACCATGTGGTCCTTCACTCTTCTCTTATTGATTTGCTCTATCACACTGATTGATTTGCGAATGTTGAACCATCCTTGCAACACAAGGATAAATCCCACCTGGTCATGGAGGATTACCTTTTTATTGTGCTGTTGGATCCTATTGGCTAGTATCTTTTTGAGAATGTTAGCATTCATATTCATCAGGGATATTGGTCTGAAATTCTCCTTCTTGGTGGGGTCTTTGCCTGGTTTGAGGATCAGGGTAACGCTGGCTTTGTAAAAAGTGCCTGGAAGTTTTCCTTCTGCTTCCATTTTTTTTAAAGATTTTCTTTATTTATTTGACAGACAGAGATCACAAGTAGGCCAGAGAGGCAGTTAGAGAGAGGAGGAAGCAGGCTCCCTGCTGAGCAGAGATCCCGATGTGAGGCTCAATCCCAGGACCCTGGGATCATGACCTGAGCCAAAGGCAGAGGCTTTAACCCACTAAGCCACCCAGGTGCCCCTCTGCTTCAATTTTTTGAAACACCTTCAGGACAATAGGTGTTATTTCTTCCTTGACAGTTTGGTAGAATTCCCCAGGGAATCCATCAGGTCCTAGGCTCTGGTTTTTTTGGGAGGTTTTTGATCACTGCTTCAATCTCACTACTAGATATTGATCTATTCAGGTTGTCAGTTTCTTCCCGGTTCAATATGGGGAGGTTATAGTTTTCCAGGAATGCGTCCATTTCATCTATGTTGCTTAAATTACTGGCATATAATCATTGATAATAACTTTTGATGCTTGTTTCTATTTACTTGGTGTTAGTTGTGATCTCTCCCTTTCCATTCATAATTTTATTAACTTGGACCTTCTCTCTTTTCTTGTGGATTAGTGTGGCCAATGGTTTATCGATCTTATTGATTCTTTCAAAAATACAGCTTCTAGTTTCACTGTTGCGTTCTACTGTATCTCTAGTTTCTATCATTGATCTCTGCTCTAATCTTGATTCTTTCCCTTCTTCTGTGTGGAGTTGGCTTAATTTGTTGTTGATTCTCCAGTTCTTTAAGGTGCATTCTGGATTTTTCAATTTTTTTAGGGAGGCATGAATGACTGTGCATTTCCCCGTTAGAACCGCCTTTGCCGTATCCCATAGGTTTTGGAACGAAGTGTCTTCATTCTCATTGCTTTCCATGAATTGTTTAAGTTCATCTTTGATCTCCTGGTTAATGCAAGCATTCTCTTTTCTTTTTTTTTTTTTAATATACAGAATCTTTTTTTTTTAATTTCTTTTCATCGTAACAGTATTCATTGTTTTTGCACCACACCCAGTGCTCCATGCAATACGTGCCCTCCCTAATTCCCACCCCCTGGTTCCCCCAACCTCCCACCCCCCACCCCTTCAAAGCCCTCAGGGTGTTTTTCAGAGTCCATGGTCTCTCATGGTCCACCTCCCCTTCGAATTTCCCTCAACTACATTCTCCTCTCCAGCTCCCCATGTCCTCCATGTTATTTTTATGTTTCGCAAAAATGGGAAGCCATATTATAATTGACTCTCCCTGCTTGACTCATTTTGCTCAGCATAATCTCTTCCAGTCCCATCCATGTTGCTACAAAATGTGGGTATTCATCCTTTCTGATGGAGGCATTATACTCCATTCTGTATATAGACCACATCTTCCAGATCCATTCCTCCAATGAAGGGCATCTTGGTTCTTTCCAGAGTTTGGCGACCGTGGCCAATGCTGCTCTGAACATTGGGGTACAGATAGCCCTTCTTTTCACTACATCTGTATCCTTGGTGTAAATACCCAGTAGTGCAATTGCAGGGTCATCATGAAGCTCTGTTTTTTATTTCTTGAGGAATCTCCACACTGTTCTCCAAAGTGGCTGCACCAACTTGCATTCCCACCAGCAGTGGAAGAGGGTTCCCTTTTTTCCACATCTTCTCCAACACATGTTGTTTCTTGTCTTGCTAACATTGGCCATTAGAACTGGTGTAAGGTCGTCTCTCAATGTGGTTTTGATTTGAATCTCCCTGATGGCTAGTGATGATGAACATTTTTTCATGTGTCTGATAGCCATTAGAAGTCTTCTTTGGAGAAGTATCTGTTCATATCTTCTGCCCATTTTTTGATATGATTATCTCATTTGTGTGTGTTGAGTTTGAGGAGTTCTTTATAGATCCTGGATATGAACCTTTTGTCTGTACTGTCATTTGCAAATATCTTCTCCCATTCCGTGGGATGACTCTTTGTTTTGTTGACTGTTTCCTTTGCTGTGCAGAAGATTTTGATCTTGATGAAGTCCCAAAAGTTCATTTTCACTTTTGTTTCCTTTGCCATCGGACACATATCTTGAAAGAAGTTGCTGTGGCTGTTATCGAAGAGGTTACTGCCTAAGTTCTCCTCTAGGATTCTGATGGATTCCTGCCTCACATTGAGGGTATTTATCCATTTCGAGTATATCCTTGTGTATGGCTTAAGAGAATGGTCGATTTTCCTTCTTCTGCATAGAGCTGTCCACTTTTCCCAGCACCACTTTTTGAAGAGACTGTCTTTCTTCCACTGTATATTTTTTTTTCCTGTTTTGTCCAAGATTATTTGACCATAGAGTTGAGGGTCCATATCTGGGCTCTCTACTCTGTTCATGGGTCTACGGGTCTGTTTTTATGCCAGTACCATGCTGTCTTGGTGATCACAGCTTTGTAGTAAAGCTTGAGATCAGGTAACGTGATGCCGCCAGTTTTAGTTTTGTTTTTCAACATTTCCTTAGCAATTCGGGGTCTCTTCTGATTCCATACAAATTTTAGGATTATTTACCCCAGCTCTTTGAAAAATACCCGTGGAATTTTGATCGGAATGGCATTAAAAGTATAAATTGCTCTAGGCAGTTTAAACATTTTAACAATGTTTATTCTTCTGATCCAAGAGCATGGAATGTTCTTCCATCTTTTAGTCTCTTCTTCAGTTTCTTCCATGAGTGTTCTCTAGTTCCTCGAGTACAGATCCTTTACCTCTTTGGTTAGGTTTGTTCCCAGGTATCTTATGGTTCTTGGTGCTATAGTATATGGAATCGATTCTCTAATTTCTCTTCCTGTATTTCACTGTTAGTGTATAAGAAACCACTGATTTCTGCACCTTGACTTTGTATCCTAACACGTTACTGAATTGCTGTATGAGTTCCAGTAGTTTGGGGGTGGATTCTTCTGGGTTTTCCATAGAAAGAATCATGTCACCTGCGAAGAGAGTTTGATTCTTCGTTGCCAATTTGGATAGCTTTTATTACTTTTTGTTGTCCGATTGCTGTTTCTAGGACTTCTAATACTATGTTGAACAATTGTGGTGACAGTGGGCATCCTTGTCGTGTTGCTACCTCAAAGGGAAGGCTGTGAGCTTTTTCCCATTGAGGAGGATATTTGCTGAGGTTTTTTCATAGATAGATTATATTTAGTTGGGGAATGCTCCCTCTGTCCCTATACTTTGAAGCGTTTTAATCAGGAATGGATGCTGGATTCTGTCAAATGTTTTTTTCTGCATCAATTAAGAGGACCATGTGGTCCTTCACTCTTCTCTTATTGATTTTTTCTATCACACTGATTGATATGTGAATGTTGAACCATCCTTGCAATCCTGGAATAAATCCCACCTGGTCAAGGAGGGTTTTCTTTTTAATGTGCTGTTGGATCCTATTAGCTAATATCTTGTTGAGAATCTTAGCATTCATATTCATCAGGAATATTCATTCAAATGACAAAGTTTCATTGTGGATGGCACGCAGTGTGTGCGTTGTGAAGAAGGAGTCCCCAAACTGGCAGGATACCGGGCAGGGTGACAGGGGAAGGAAGTCTGAATAAACACTTTAAAGTTAGTGTTAGGCCGACAGGGCATGGCAGTCCCAATCTGCCCTCGATGAGGTGGCCTCTTCCTAGGGCTGAGTTGAGGGCTTGAGTCTACAGGATCGTCAGACTCCGGGTTCGTGGTCCTGGTAGGCGTCTAATGTGGCTGTGGCCCAAGGATGCATGCAGGTTTCTCCTGCTCTGCGGGATCAGTTAATTTCTAAAGGCCATGCTTTCCTTTTAGGATCAAGTGCAATTGGGCGGTGCAGCTCAGGGTTCTCCCATCTGGAGAGTTTGGGAACCAGGCCTCTGAGGACGGAAGCCTGAGCACCCGACCTGGGCTTAAGGTTAGGGTTAGGGTTAGGGTTAGGGTTAGGGTTAGGGTTATGTCTTAGGGATAAGGCATGTCCGACCTGGCAACACAGATATGGGCCCAAACAAGGGCTGAGTTGAAGACAGGACTCAGTCGGCGCCTCAGACCTGGGTTTTTGTCCTGGAGGGACAAAGGGGGCACGGTGGCCTAAGGGGATCATGCTGGATTCCAGGTCTCTGAGGCTATAGGATAGCCCGGAATGAAATGGTTTGTTCCTGGCTGAGAGTCTGAGTCCTTCCAACAGTGTGATGCTCCCATTCATGGGAGAAACTGGATATTAGGCTTCTGGGGTCCAGAGCCTGAACACCCAATCTAGGGTTAGGGTTTGGCTCTGGGAGAAAGGCAGACCTGATTTGTCAGTGCAGAGTCAGGCTCTCCACAGGGCTCAGTTGAGGGCATAGCTTTGGCAGCCCACCAGAATCCGGGATTGTGGTGTGGGGGTCCTAGGAATGTGTGGGTGGCTTTATGGTACAGACAGGTTTCTCTCGCTACAAGGGTCCTGCACAAGACCAAAAGACACAGCTTCCTCGTGGGTGGCACCCAGAGACCTGTATTGTGAAGAAGGTGTCCCCAAACTGGAGGACTAACTGGCCAGGCCACCGTGGCCGGAAGTCTGAATAAGCACCCTAGGGTTAGGGTTAGGCCGACAGGGCATGGCAGACCCGACCTGCCCACGCTGAGGTGGCCTCTCCCTAGGGCTGAGGTGAGGGCTTGGGTCAGCAGGATCGTCAGACTCCTGGTTTGTTGTCCTGGAGGGTGCCTAACGTGTATTTGGCCCAAGGGATGCCTGCAGGTTTCTCCTGCTCTACGGGTTCAGCTCATTTGTAAAGGGCGTGCTTTCCTATTGGGACAAGTGCCATTGTGCGGTGAAGTTTAGGGGTCCCCCATCTGGAGAGTTTGGGAACCAGGCCTCTGAGGACAGAAGCCTGAGCACCTATCCTGGCCTTTGGGATAAGGTTAGGGTTAGGTTTAGGGTTAGGGTTATGTCTTAGGGACAAGGCATGTCGGATATGGCAACACAGATATGGGCTCACCCAAGGGCTCAGTTGAGGGCGGGAATCAGGTGGTTCCTAAGGCCCTGGGTTTTTTGCCTAAAGGGGTAACGAGGGCGAAATGGCCTGAGGGGAGAATGCTGGATTCTTCCTCTCTGAGGGTTCTGGATAGCACGGAATGAAATGGCTTGTTCCTACCTGAGAGGCTGAGTCCTTCTGACAGTCTGATGTTCCCATCCAAGGGAGGAACTGTGTGTCTTGCCTCTGAGATCCAAGCCAGACCTCCCAATCCAGGGTTAGGGTTTGGCTCTGGGAGAATGACAGAACGTCATTTGCCAGTGCAGAGTCAGGTTCCCCCACAGGGCTCAGTTGAGGGCATAGCTCTGTTGGCCCTTCAGGCTCCGGGATTGTGGTGTGGGGGACCAGGGAAGGTGTGGGTGGTTTTCTTGGCATGCAGGACTCTCCCTCCATGAGGGTCCTCCACAGAGCCAAATGGCACAGTTTCCTCGAGGGTGGAACCCAGAGACATGCGTTGTGAATAAGGAGTCTCCAAACTGGAGGGCTACTGGGCCATGCCACCGGGGACGGATGTATGAATAAGCACCGTAGGGTTAGGGTTAGGCTGACGGGGCTGGCAGGCGGGATATGCCCATGCTGAGGTGGCCTCTCCCTAGGACTGAGTTGAGGGCTAGTGTTTGCAGGATCGTCAGACTCCTGGTTCGTGGTCCTGGTGGGCACCTAACGTGGCTGCGGCCCAAGGGATGCATGCAGAATTCTCCTGCTCTGCGGGTTGAGCTATTTTCTAAAGGGCATGCTTTCCCATAGGGATCAAGTGCAATTGTGCAGTGCAGCTCAGAGTTTCCCCATCTGGAGCGTTTGGGAACCAGGCCTCTGAGGACAAAAGAGTGAGCACCCAACATGGGCTTTGGGTTAGGGTTTGGATTAATGTTAGTGTTAGGGTTAGGATGATGTCTTAGGGAGTAAGTATGTCGGATCTGGCAACACAGGAATGGGCTCACCTAAGGGATGAGTTGAGGGCGGGACTCAGGAGTCTCCCCAGGCCATGGGTTTTTGGCCTAAAGGGGCAAAGAGGGCAGGAATGGCCTCAGGGAAGCATGCTGGTTTCTATATCTCTGAGGGTATTGGATAGCATGGAATGAAACGGTTTGTTTCTGGCTGAGAGTCTGAGTCCTTCCGACAGTCAGATGCTCCCATCCATGGAGGGAACTGGGTGTGAGGTCTCCGGGGCCCAGAGTCAGATCACCCAACATAGGGTTAGTGTTTGGCTCTGGGAAAATGGCAGACCTGAATTGTCAGTGCAGAGTCAGGCTCGCCACTCGGCTCAGATGAGGGCGTAGCTCTGCCGGCCTATCAAGCTCCGGGATTGTTGTGTGGGGGTCCTAGGTAGGTGTTGGTGGCTTTACAGGACAGGCAGATCTCTGGCCAATACGAGGGTCCTGCACGGGGCCAAATGGCACAGATTCCTCGTGAATGGCACCATATTCCTGCGTTGTGAATAAGGAATCCCCAAACTGGAGGGCTACCGGGCCAGGCCACCGGGGACAGAAGTCTGATAAGCCCCCTAAGGTTAGGGTTAGGCGGTGGATCATGGCAGGTCCGATCTGCCCGCGCTGAGGTGGCCTCTCCCTAGGGCTGAGCTGAGGGCTTGTGTTTGCAGGAATGTCAGACTCCTGGTTCGTGGTCCTGGTGGGCGCGTAAGTGACTGTGGCCCAAGGGATGCATGCAGCTTTCTCCTTCTTTGCGGGTTCAGCTTATTTCCAAACGGAATGCTTTCCCATTGGGATCAAGTGTAATTTGCGGTGCAGCTCAGGGATCCCCCCTCTGGAGAGATTTGGAACCAGTCTCTGAGGACAGAAGCCTGATCACCCGAAATGGGTTTTGGTTTGGGGTTTGGGTTAGGGTTAAGGTTAGGGTTGGGTTAGGTAAATGTCTTAGGACAAGGCTTCTCGGATCTGGCACACAGATATGGGCTTACACAAGGGCTGAGTTGAGGGTGGGAATCCGGAGGCTCCTCAGGACCTGGGTATTTGGCCTGGAGGGGCAAAAAGGGCGGGAATGGCCTCAGGGAAGCTTGATGGATTCTATGTCTCTGAGGGTATTGGATAGCAAAGAATGAAATTGTTAGTTCCTGGCTGAGTGGCTGAGCCCTTCGGACAGTTGGATGCTCCTATCCTTTGGAGTAATTGGGTGTCAGGCTCCTGGGGTCTAGAGCCTGAACACCCAACCTAGGGTTAGGGTTTGGCTCTGGGAGAATGGCTGACCCAATTTGTCAGTGCAGAGTCAGGCTCTCCACAGGGCTCAGTTGAGGGCATAGCTCTACTGGCCCATCAGGCTCCGACATTATTGTGTGGGCATCCTAGGTAGGTGTGGATGGATTTACTGGGCAGGCAGGTTTCTCCCGCCACGAGGGTTCTGCACAGGGCCAAATCGCACAGTTTCCTCATAGGTGGCACCCAGAGTATTGTTGCGTTGTGAAGAATGGGTCCACAACTGGAGGGCTACCTGGCCTGACAACCAGGGATGGAAGTCTGAATAAGCACCCTAGGGTTAAGGTTAGGCCGATGGGGCATGGCAGGCCTGATCTGTGCATGCAGAGGTGGCCTCTCCCTAGGACTGAGTTGAAGGCTTGTGTGTGCAGGATCGTCAGACTCCTGGTTCATGGTCCTGGTGGGCGCCAACGTGGCTGTGGCCCAAGGGACACACTCTGGTTTCTCCTACTCTACGGATTCAGCTCCTTTCTAAAGGGCATGCTTTCCCATTGGGATCAAGGGAAATTGTGCCGTGCAGCTCAGGGTTCCCCAGTCTGGACAGTTTGGTAACCAGGCCTCTGAGGACGGAAGCCTGAGCACCTGACATGGGCTTCGGGTTAGGATTAGAGTTAGGGTAGGGTAAGGGTTAGGGTTTGGGTTATGTCTTAAGGAAAAGGCATGTCAGATCAGCCAACACAGATATGGGCTCACTCAAGGGCTGAGTTGAGGGCGGGACTCAGGAGGCTCCTCAGGACATGGGTTTTTGGCCTGGAGGGGCAAGAAGGGCGGGAATGGCCTCAGGGGAGCATGCTGGTTTCTACATATCTGAGGCTCTTCGACAGCATGCAATGAAAAGTTTGTTTCTGGCTGAGGCTGAGTCCTTCCGACAGTCTGATGCTCCCATCCGTGGGAGGAACAAGGTGTCAGGCCTCTGAGGTCCAGAGCCTGAACATCCAACCTAGGGTAATGGTTTGGCTCTTGTAGAATGGCACACCTGATTTGTCAGTGAAGAGTCAGGCTCTCCACAGGGCTCAATTGAGGGCGCTGGTCTGGCGGCGCATCATGCTTCAGGATTGTGGTGTGGGGGTATTAGGAAGGTGTGGGTCGCTTTACAGGGCTGGAAGGTTTCTCCCGCCACGAAGGTCCTGCACAGGGCCAAATGGCACAATTTCCTTGTGGTCAGTACCCAGAGTCCTGCCTTGTGAAGAAGGAGTCCCCAAATAGGAGGACTACCAGGCTAGGCCACCAGGGATGGAAGTCTGAATAAGCACCCTAGGGTTAGGGTTAGGCCGACTGGGCATGGCAGGATCGATCTGCACATGCTGAGGTGGCCTCTCCCTAGGGCTGATTTGAGGGCTTGTGTCTGCAGGATTATCAGACTCCTGGTTCGTGGTCCTAGTGGTCATCTAACATGGCTGTGCCCAAGGGATGCATGCAGGTTTCTCCTACTCTGCGGGTTCAGCTCATTTCTAAAGGGCATGCTTTCCTATTGGGATCGAGTGAAATTGTGTGTTGCAGCCCAGAGATCCCCCATCTGAAGCGTTTCGGAACTAGGCCTCTGAGAACGGAAGCCTGAGCACCCGACCTGGTCTTCGGGCTAGGGTTAGGGTTAGGGTAGGGTCAGGTTTAGGGTTAGGGTTTTGTCTTAGGGATAATGTATGTCGGATCTGACAACACAATATGGGCTCACCCAAGGGCTGTATTGAGGGCGGGACTCAGGAGACTCCTGAGACCCTGGGTTTTTGGCCTGTAGGGGCAAAGAGGACTAGAATGTTCTCAGGGGAGCATGTTGGTTTCCACGTCTCTGAGGATATTGGACAGTACTGAATGAAATGGTTTGTTCCTGGCTGAGAGGCTGAGTCCTTCTGATAGTCTGATGCTCCAATCCATGGGAGGAACTTGGTGTCTGGCCTTTGGCGTCCAGAGCCTGAACACCCAACCTAGGGTTAGGGTTTGGCTCTGGGAGAATGGCAGACCAGATTTGTCAGTGCAGAGTCAGGCTTTCCACAGGACTCAGTTCAGGGCCTAGCTGTGGGTACCCATCAGGCTCCGGAATTGTGGTGTGGCGGTCATAGGAAGGTGTGGGGGGCTTTACGGGGCAGGTATGTTTCTTCCGCCATGAGGGTCCTTCACAGGGCCAAATGGCACAGTTTACACGTGGGCTGCACCCAGAGTCTTGTGTTGTGAAGAAGGAGTCCCCAATCTGGAGGGCTACTGGGCCAGGGCACTGGGCATGGACGTCTGAATAAGCACCCTAGGGTTAGTGTTAGGCTGACGGGGCATGTCAGGCCCGAACTGTCCACGCTGAGGTGGCCTCTCCCTAGTGCTGAGTTGAGAGCTTGTGTCTGCAGGATCACTAGATTCCTGGTTCATGGTCCTGCTTCACAACTAACATGTCTATGGCCCAGAGGATATATGCAGGTTTATCCTGCTCTGCGAGTTCAGCTCATTTCTAAAGGGCATGCTTTCCTATTGGGATCAAGTGTAATTGTGCAGTGCAGCTTCAGGCTCCACCATCTGGAGAGTTTGGGAACCAGGCCTCCTAAGCCAGAAGCCTGAGCACCCGACATGGGCTTCGGGCTAGGGTTAGAGTTAGGGTTAGGGTTAGGGTTAGGTTTAGTGTTAGGGTTATGTCCTATGGACAATGCTTGTGGGATCTGGCAACACAGACATGGGCTCACACAAGGGCTGAGTTGAGGGCGGGAATCAGGAGACTCCTCTGGCCCTGGGTTTTTTGCCTGGAGGGGCAAATAGGGCGAGAATGGCCTCAGGGGAGCATGCTGATTTCTATGTCTCTGAGGGTGTTGGATAGCATGGAATGAATGGGTTTGTTCCTTTCTGGGAGGCTGAAAACTTCAGACAGTCTGATGCTCCCATCCATGGGAGGAACTGGGTGTCAAGCCTCTGTGGTCCACAGCCTGAACTCCCTACCTATGGTTAGGATTTGTGTCCTATAGAATGGAAGACCTGATTTGCCAGTGCAGAGTCACACTCACTAGAGGGCTCATTAGAGGGCCTAGCTCTGCCAGCTCATCAGGCTCCGGGACTGTGTGGGTTTCCTAGTAAGGTGTGGGTGGCTTTATGGGGCATGTAGTTCTCTCCCGCCATGAGGTTCCTGCACAGGGCCAAATGGCACAGTTTCCTCCTGGTTGGAACCCAGATTTCTGCATTGTGAATAAGGAGTCCCCAAACAGGAGTGCTATTGCGCCAGGCCTAGGGGGACGGAAGTCTGAATAAGAACCCTAGGGTTAGGGTTAGGCCGACGGGGAATGGCAGGTCTGATCTGCCCATAATGAGGTGGACTCTCCCTAGAGCTGAGTCCAGGACTTGTGTGTGAAGGATCGTCAGACTCCCGGTGATCGCCTAACGTGGCTGTGGCCCAAGGAATGCATGCAGGTTTCTCCTGCTTTGTGGGTTTAGCTCATTTCTTGGCTCACATTCAGGGGTCATGGAGCTCTCACTCTCACAGAATCGTCCTAGATTTCCTATTGAGATCAAGTGCAATTGTGCGCTGCAGCTCAGGGTTCCCCCATTTGCTGAGTTTGGGAGCCAGGCCTCTGAGGATGGAAGCCTGAGCACCGGATCTGGGCTTCAGGATAGGCTTAGGGTTAAGTCTAGGGTTAGGCTTATATCTTAGTGACAAGGCATGTCCAATATGGCAATACGGATATGGGCTCACCCAAGGTCAGAGTTAAGGGCAGGATTCAGAAGACTTCTCAGGCCCTGAGTTTTGGGCCTGGAGGGGCAAAGAAAGAGGGAATGGCCCAAGGGGAGAATGCTGGTTTCTACGACTCTGTGGGTATTGGATAGCATGGAATGAAACTGTTTGTTACTGGCTGAGAGGCTGAGACCTGCTGTCAGTCTGATGCTCCCATCCATGGGAGGATCTGGGTGTCAAGCCTCTAAGGTCCAGAGTCTGATCACCCAACCTAGGGATAAGGGTACACAGCAGGACAAGGACTTCCATCCCACCACCCATGAAACCATGACCTCAGATACAAACAAGAGTCAGGTACTAAATGCACAGAGCCCACCAGGTGGCTCCTATCTTTTTCTTTATTTTCTCTGACTAGAGGGACCCCAGAATCATTCCTTGTCCGTGTCAATGAGCCATATGCACCCTGGAAAGAGGATACTACCGCAGACTTCTCAGGACTGTGGTTATGTTGCAGCGCAGGGCCCACGCCGGGCCCCTCCCAGATGGGTTTAAAAACACCTGGCACATCCGAAAACTTCAAGAGTCTGAAGAGGCTCGGCAGGAAACATTGGTGTTCAGGCCAAATGAGCGGTTTGGATGAGAGGTGGCCTCATTCCCGGGGCAAGGGGAAAAAATCTTAGTTCTCTCCTTCCCTGCTTGAAGTTTCTGTTTGCTTCACTTTCTGTGCACATCCCCATAAAAGGCATTCCAGTAAACTTCCATATTTCAAACTGTGTCTTGGCTCACATTCAGGGGTCATGGAGCTCTCACTCGGACAGAATCGTCCCAGATTTTGATGAATCCTCGCTTTTATTCTGAGTTCAGCCCCCATAATTGTTGTCTGATATCGCCCCACCGCACGATGGTCCTCTGCGAAAGGTCCAGTGCTTAGTGCACCAATGATTAGCCACACAATCACCAAACACATGCCCTCTCTCACTGACTGCATTGTATAATAAACATAGCTAGGCACACCCCGCAGGCACCACGAAGCCCCTGCACACTGACGCATTCCATCACATGCCACAGCACCAGCTGCACACACAAACCATCCACAGCCCATCGCCTGGGGACACCACACCAAGAGATCACACACACAGCGCACATACAATCTACACCCACAGGCTACAAACAGAGCATATGCATACAAGGCATACAGCCTACAAACACCACTCCCACAGAGAACACAGACATAGACACGGCCCTTACTCGTCACACAGAAAACTCACAGAAGACACATACACCACACACAGAAAACCTACACCATACACACGTGAACCCATATAACCACCCCGTCACCACATGAAGTGCCCCGATGCAACCTACACAGCACAAGGGCTACACCCAAGACTCCCACAGGACAAACTGAGAACAATCCTAACAGTGAAACAGAAAACAATCCGCAAGTTCATGACACTCACACACACACACACACAGACACTTACACTCGTGTGTGCACACACAATGCAATGCATGCAAAACAAACCATGCATGCCACACACCCATCCAAAACCATGCAGTGCAGACATACACCATTCATACCCATTTCATCGACCTCCAATGCAACAGAGTCACCCGCAAAACTCCCCCTACAATCTACACATAGAGATCACCTGCATGGAACACCGATGTTACACGCAAACTCATCGAAGGCACACACAGTCCATATCCTACCAAAACTCACATGCACGACAGACACCACACTCCTACCTCATGGACAACACACTCCCTTCGCCTGGACCTCACAAACACATCACAGGTACACTTCACACACAGCACTTATGTCAAATGGACATGTGGCCAAACACCCACCCAATGCCTACAGGCGTGCCCTCCACAAAAACGAAATACGCCACACGCACACGGCAGACATCACCCATGCACCACACCACTAACTAGGCAGGACACACACAGGACACCCAAAACGTCCCAGAACACCAAACATGCATACCACCAAGAAATTCCAGAATCGGAACACACAATACCCAGAAGAGTCACACCACACCTACAACACCTACACGGGTAAGGCCCCCAGGGACAGGATCCACCCATATACCACACCCACACATAGACCGTGAAAACCCATGAACAACACACAGCACTCAGAGGACACACTAACACACACACACACACACCAGAAGGACAGCAGACATAAAAAACACTTTGCTCACTGGCACATGACACCTCCAACACACGCCGTCCTTACAGAGCCGACACACACCTCATGCCATCCAAACTATGCCCTAAAAACTCCCCCACACACCCCTACTGAGATCACTTGTTTAACACACACCCAACTTGGGTGCCTGGGTGGCTCAGTGGGTTAAGCCGCTGCCTTCGGCTCAGGTCATGATCTCAGGGTCCTGGGATCGAGCCCCACATCGGGCTCTCTGCTCAGCAGGGAGCCTGCTTCCTCCTCTCTCTCTGCCTGCCTCTCTGCCTGCTTGTGATCTCTTTCTGTCAAATAAATAAATAAAATCTTAAAAAAAAAAACACACACACACACACCCAACCGATTCATACCACTCGTCCTTGTCCCGACTTGTGCCTGTCTATCACAAACCAGATACACATGACACAGACAACATTGAGAACCCACACACACAGCTACCCAAATCATTGAGACCACACACACGACTCTATGCTCCACAATCACTAGAACTATTACACCCAGAACACATATCTCCTGCACACATCACCCATCCGAAACACAAATGCACCACCGCACCACCAAGACACTCCACTCCACTATGGGCGATCAAGTCAACTACTCCCCTCACCCACACTCCACAGGCAACCAAGGAATCACGGCAC
>NW_022632036.1:0-1807 GCF_010015895.1 Lontra canadensis | reverse complement strand
CCCCCCAAACAAACACCATGCACATACCATAGATACCTCAAACTCAGCCCACTTAGTCGATCCATAATCTACACCGCACACACACCAGAAGGAAAGAACACAAACAACACACACACAACACATACCCCACTAACACAGTGCATGGATATCATGAATACACACTTCCTATCCCCAAACCATGGGCATTGGAGAAACATCAAACATCCCCCATACGAAACACATGTCAATCACACACCAACGCCACGTAAAACGCACAAGACACACACCATACCCATCATCATCGTGACCTGCATGCACTCAAAACACTTCTAACACAGAGATACACTCACTTATGAAACACAACTATGGAAAACACACAACCAACTCAAGATCAGAACACCTGTCAGATTCAAACCACGCTAAAACAACACCAACCACACAGACAGTCACACACACACACACACACAAAAAAAAAAACAGAGTTCTGCTTCCTTCTTGGGTAGCTAGTGTCAACCTGCTTATGCATAGCCAGGCTGTCTCCTTCCCAAGGCTGACTGACATGCCTTCATGAGGAAGAAGAGATTGTTCACACCTGCCCAGAATGTTGCATAGCAGGACGTGCTCTGAAAGAGCCCTTGTCT
Source organism: Lontra canadensis (assembly GCF_010015895.1). Taxonomy (NCBI): domain Eukaryota; kingdom Metazoa; phylum Chordata; class Mammalia; order Carnivora; family Mustelidae; genus Lontra; species Lontra canadensis. Next base: position 1,187 of record NW_022632036.1, on the reverse strand, counting down.
GGTACAGTGCACTGAGTCCCTGTTCTAAACACTTGAGAGTCACCCCCGAAAGCACCCAAACTCTCCCTAAGCCACTTGTAATGGTAGTCAGTATGGGAAGGACAGGAAAAGGAGCCGGGGCCAGAAGCATTGATTGTCTTTTGGCAGAAAGGACCCAGGCCGCTTGTTGTCAGGGCTCCCAGGTGGAGCCTCCGGAGGTTCCCTTTGCCCAAGCCCACAGCTGATTGTTATTCCTGATATGGGGAGCTCGCTAGGAAAGTTTGCTTGCTGGTCCCTTCCTTTTCGACAACATCACATGCTCCTCTGTACTGAAGAAATCTGGCCCTCAGTATTCATTTCCATGCATGGCTTCTCATTGCCTACTAGCTTTACGCCTGAGGCCATTCTAATCCTGTGTCTAAGTCAACCTGGGAGTCTGGCCAAGACCTCAGGCCTGTACATTAGGTTGGGCCCCAGGATCCGCTACAATCTAGTCTCAGAAAGACATGGACATGGGGAGGGATAGCGGATTTGTCATATGGCAACAGAGGCTGGGCTGGACGTTCTCAGAGACACCAGGTCACATTTCCGTAGCCAAGGGAAACAGAGTTAATAAAATGGCCAGATTGATTTCCTTCCCATTGGAATGGACCACATTGGCCCTCCTGGAGCTCTCACTCAATCTTGCTGAATTTCGAAACTTCCCTAGGCTTCTATTTCGGGGATATGGAGTTGTCATTCATACAGCCAGCACTCATTGGTCTGTGGCAAGTTTCCCTTGTGGTCCTGTGCTCAGAGATAGCAGTCAGGGTCAGATATTTCCAAGGAATCTTGGGCTCCTGCTTTTGACTGCATGCTCTGTGGCTGCATGGAGGAAGGACTGGAATGGGTGGTCAGCTGGCTCTATTCTTTGCCTCCCTCTGATGCCTCTTTTCAGAAAACCACATGGCGAGGACTGCCAGAGTATTCTGTCAGCCCTGATGAGGCCTTTTTCTGAGCATCTTCAGGGAATATTGACCGAAGGCCCAGTTACAAACAAAGGAGATTCCACAGAGAGTAATCCACCACTGCTTCCCCTGATCGACTGCTATCTCTAGTCACTGTCTTAAGGGGCAGAGAAATATCCAAGGCCTGATGTGGTTCCCCTTCTTTCTAATGGATGAATGGAAGCCTCTGGCTGACCAACTCTTTGGTGTAGCCTGTGAAGA